>NC_044502.1:41863772-41939091 GCF_902362185.1 Chanos chanos
TCCAGCGCCATTTAGTCCAACAGTTAAAAAAAGCACAAAACATAATGCTTTTGTCCCCAACTTGTGGCTCTGGGATATGACATTTAAACCAAATCACCACCACTGGTCACAGTGTGGTGAAAATGGGCACCTCATTGGCTTGACGGTGTCTGTCTTGACTCAAGAGCAGCCAGATATGTAGTTCTGCTCCATTGTCTTGATCATAAATGAGACTGAGATTTTTCAAATAAACCTAATTTTTCCCACTGGGTCTGCGATTGGGTCTTGGCCTGTCAACCCTCACAGCAAATGTTGTCAACATCTTTGCTGTTTTTGTGTAATGCATTATTTGTCACACTGTTGTTCTGTATGTAATCCTGCACTTGGCTTGATAGGGTTCAACTGGGTGTAAACGTTTGATTCCATTACCATGGTACTGTCTGATTCAGAGTAATGGTTCATTGTGATGATCATAATCTGTTTCATATGTGCGATGATCCCCTGTAATTGAAACAGCCATCAATTTCTATCTCTAGGTAATTGACTTTAGATGCCAAAATGCAATAAAATAGTATTTCTAAAAAGGAAGAGAGTATTCACTATAATTTTTTGACTTTCCTGAGGTGAACTTTAATATGCTAGATGTGCACTGAGCAATGCATTTTTTTTGTTCTGTGGGTGAAAAGAGCAAGAGTTTGTGGCCCAGGCTACGTGCACCTGGCTGCAAACAGACACTCTGTCCTTGTCATGATAGTCTAGGTTTGTTACACACTTGGGTTCACATTGCATTCGGGGGGATACTTTTACCTCATGCTATTTCTCAACTTTGTATATGACACAGTTCTCAATGTCAATGGGTATTTTGAGTTGTCACACTTGAAAAATACACTCTGGACTGAATTAAGTGACAAAGTAGGGTGAAGATTTTTTTTTTAATGAAATGCAATTGCTATGCTGAGTATATGAGTTCAAGAGTTTAGTGATGTTCTTGTAACTTACTCATCTGATGTTGGTGAGAAAAATTGGAACATTTCAAGGATATCAAGAGAACACACAAAGCTAAGCATGAGTTTAACTGAGGAGGAAAAATTGGTTTCTACAAAGTAAAGAGGGAAACCAAGGTGACACAAGCTAGATTTAAGAACAGGAAACCACATGTAGGTGTTGGAAGAAGCAAACAGACATCATATACAAAACACACAAGATATATTCTTTAGTAAATTAGAACACTGTAAAACACACAATGTGTCCTGTCCAGATGTTGCAATGATTTTTCTTCTCAAGAACAATTTCATTCATTGCTCCTAGAATGCATTTTGAATCACCGTCTTTCATCTTTTCCTCCTTGTTCATAACTCAAAACTTGACTTTGTTATTGGTGGGTTCACACTACTGTGTGAACCCTGGTCATGGAGATCCATTAAAATGTGAAAAAACTGTACTATTCTAAATGAAAAAAGGAAATGTGCAGGCAATGAGGTAATGACAGCTCAAACACATTCACCCTGAAGTTTTTCACAAAAAACTAATGAACAATATGTATTTGGGACATCTAAAGAGGCTTTATAATTGCTTGTCACATCTCAATAATTCAGATTTTTATATATTTATACATTTTGTTCATGGCCTACTTTGCATGGCCTCTCTAAAAACACATTTCTCCCATGGAGGCTGTCCCCAGATGAACATCTCTCGCTAGGCTTGAGCAATGCTGTCTTTACAAAACAAACAAAACAAACAAAAAAAACAAACAAACAAAGAAACACTGATACAGATCAAAGTACTTTGGATGTTATAATGATTACAACACTCTGAATTTGTGTCATGTTTATGGAATGTTAATGTTTTTTTGAAAATGTATGTTTGTACTGTACTGGCACTGCAACTGAAAATCAGGGTGACACAAAAAGCATAAGCTAAATGTTTAAACAGGATGTCATATATGTGGGTCTTGCACAAAGTATACAGACATGATATAAAATACATAAGATGTATTCCTCAGTAAATTAAACATAGTGACCAGATGTTGGGCAAGATTTTTTTTATTAGAAACAATATTTTGTTGGGATATCAGATATATTGAAAATCATTAGTTTTTTGCTTTGAGTTGCGTGAATGCTACACGGCATATTAAACATTATCAGAGTTACTGAGAAAAGAGAAAGTGAAAGTGAAAGGGAAGATGGAGTTCAAGGACTCCGTGTGCACGGCATTATGTGGTTTTTATGTTCTATTTTTACAAAACCCTCAAGCAATGGCAAGAGTAGAACATGCAAACTCTACACAAAAAAGATCCTTGCAGCCTGACTGGGAATGGAACCTGAGACCTTCTTGCTGTGATGCAACATCCACTGCGCCACCATGCCACCCCAACATGGGCTTCTGCATAAAGAAAAAGCAAAAGTTGAAATGAAGAGGAGGAACTAGGTGCCTGAGCCATAACAGATTAAACAGGCTGAAAAAGCTTAAATTGGAGCAAGGAGACATCAGCGGTGGAATGAAGGTGGAGGCTGAGTTATGATCCGTGTGTTAGATACAGAACACAAGGAAGAAAGCAAGGTGCAATTCTATATTCAGAATTTTAGTTCACAAACGTAAAACAATCATAAAATTTTGATAATGAAATATAACGGGGGATCATGTGACCCTTCAACAGCAATGCCGGTGTAGTTTTCTATCTCTGCTCACATAGTCTTCTTTTTTCAATAATCCTATCGACCTTCATTGGAACTTTCGACGCTTATCCCCACTATGTACATTTCGACAGTCAAAGACGCCCAGAAAAGGGAGATTGAACAGTCGCCAACGAAGAAACAATTTAAAGACTCCTCCGTCTCCAGGGAAGAACCCTCTGCTGCTAAATGCTAACGGTGTAAAGCTAGCACTTCAAGAACAGCAAGGTGCACTAGATGTAATCGTTGCCTCAGCAGTCAGAGAGGCTGTGGACACTGTTCTGGCTCCTGCACTACATACTATATGCACAGACATGCAGAAGAACAATTAAGCTGTAGAGGAGATGAACTTGTTAAAGTAGCCACAGCTGCCAAAAGGACCCAAGACCGAGTAGACTCAGTCCAAGTGACTGCACGAGAAGACGATCGGTTGTCGAACTTAGGAAACAGAGCAGCTCACCACAAAGTTGACCGACCTGGAGGACAGGGGTTGAAGAAATAATATAAGGCTCTCTCTCTCGCTCTCTCGCTCTCTCTCTCTCTCTCTCTCTCTCTCTCTCTCTCTCTCTCTCTCGCTCTCTCTCTCTCGCTCTCTCTCTCGCACACACACACTCACTCACACACACACACACATACATATACACAGATATGGAGTACCTTTTCAAGATTTTTGGTTGTTTTGTACTGTATCATAGCACACTGGTTACTGCAATTAATGCATGATATTTTATTCACTGGTACTACAAAAACGGTGACTTTTTTTTTTTTATATATGAACCTACATATGTAGTATTTTCACAAAAACAATAAATTAAAAGTACAAAAGTATTAGTTAAAAATATAGCTAATAAAAGTATTAGTTAAAAGTTACCAAAGTCAGTTAAAGTAAGCCTTTACATATAACCTGTTGTGACAGTATCAGCAACTTTTCTGTAGAGGTTTGCCAGTAGAGGGAGGTATATCCTAAAAGAACAAGTATTACTCTTCTTTTTTCATCTGCAGCACCACTTTCTTGGTTTTAGATGTGTTAAAGTCAAGATCTTCACATAATGTAGAGAAGCAAAAATATTGCTTAATTTTTCTGTTTTACTGCGCATTTTAAAGGATTTTTTTCTCCACAAAAATGATCATTTAATCTAGTTCGCAACTGGCAAAGACACTGTGGTGAAATTTGCTCCACTTCCACTGTAGGAACCAAAAACACAATTGTAAAATCAGAAGAGCAAGTAGAAGCTAAAACCATCATTCATTATGACAGAAAGGTTTCATAAACAAATTCATGCTGCCGTAGACATCTAAAAACTGATTTGCATACAGAGTTTTAATTATTTTCATCATCATTATCTTCTTCACAACAGGCATTTTTAAGATGAACAAAATAAAAAGCCCCACAATCCATACATAAACAAAACAAATAATTATGCAAAAGACAATTGCTAGCATAAAATGGTAATCAACATCAGCAGCAGGGCAAAAAAAAAAAAAGAGGAAGTATAATGTATATTTGAATATGAGTGTGTGTGTGTGTGTATCGTCTAACGATTCACTGATACGAATCAGAAACCGGTTTTAACGTTAAAGATGTGACCACATCGGTACGCAGTCCCCTGGATCATCCGACAGCGCTGACACGGTTTACAGTGCACCATCGAATCTAAAATCTAAAGTTTGGAAGACATTTGGATTTCATAAGAAGGAAGGAAAATTGGACAAAAGCCCGGCCATTTATAGAACAGCGATGAAGTACACTGGTAGCATGACAAATCTTAGCACTCACCTGATGAGACAGCACGATGAAACCTATGCAGGCACAAGGGATCTGTGAATACTAGTGCAGTGAGCACAAGCAAGAACACGTAATGCAAAGACACAGATATTAAACACTTTGTCCAGCCACACCTTAGCCACGACTGCGGCGAGGTCTAAGGTAACCATGGCATTGTCACAGCTTGCACCTTGTTTTCGACTTTTGTTTTGAAATGTCTTGAAATGTCCGTGTCTGTCTCCGCCCCTCGCCTGATTCTGTTTATTTTATTTACTAACCTTGTTTTACCCCTGTTAATTTCCACCAATCATGTTCTCCCAGTTTGGTTCTCCTCTTGTATTTAAGCCCTTGTGTTTGACCTGTCCTTTGTCTATTGTTGTTTGTGTTTGTTTGTCTCCACTGGTTTTCTCCAGTTTTGGTTCCTGGTTGCACATGTTTAGTTGTCTACTTTCTGTAAGTAGAGTCACCGTGTCTTGCATTTGGGTCCAGCTCCTCTGCACGCCCACAAAGGCATCTATAGCCCATTTTATTGCTAAGGACTTAAAATGTTTGTTCATACAGTAAGTCTTTTTTTTTTTTTGTCTTTTTTGTCTCTTGGTAAAGTAATAAACACAATGACATGTAATTCTGAAATGATTTCTTCCATTTTTTTCTGTGCCACAAAAATACTTGGGATTCCCTGGTCTTTTATGAAATATATCAATTTGAAGGTAAGCAATGCCACTTTTATGGAACTGGCTTAGTTTCATGTATAATAAAAATGAATGTCTACATTAAATAAATGTTAAGTACTGTATCAGATTGTTCCATACTAAAATGAATTGTCCCTGAATCTTATCGTGGCCCATGTATCTAGATGCACACCCCTAATATATATATGGATTGCTGTGTATGTGTGTGTGTATATATATATATATATATATATATATATATATATATATATATATATATATATATATATATATATATATATATATATATATATATATATATATATATACACACATATACTCCCAGAAAACCTTTGACTTATGGATCCACCAGGCACCATTTAAAAGCACCTCAAAACACATAAGTTTACATTACTCTTAATTTGGTGCTAATAAATTTTTTTCTTGTAGTTTACATTTTTTTCCTAATGTATTAATCCTCTTTATTATAATTTTACTCCTGATTTGTCTTTCATAATCCATTTGAGATTGCCACTCTATGTGAAGCACTGTGTATTATAAAGAGTGCTGTACAAATAAAGATTATATATATACATACACACACACACATATATCCGGTTCATGTATCTTTTGTCAGTTCCCATTTGGAACCGTCCATTCCCTCCTGCTCGTCTCTGCGAAGCATCAGGCCAGCCTCACGAAGATCCGCTATGCTGAAAGACGCTCCTGAAACCGACACAAAATCTTACTCACGGTCACCTACTGCCAACCTCGGCAACTCTGCTCTCTCATACCTGAATATGGCTGGGCTGCTCTTCTTCTTCTTCTTCTTCTTCTTCTTCTTCTTCTTCTTGTGTATTTGTGTACATGTGTATATGTATATATATATATATATATATATATATGTGTGTGTGTGTGTGTGTGTGTGTGTGTTACACGTTATTAATGCGTCAACTTTGATAGTTATTAACGTTAATGTATTACTTTCACTTTCACTCTGACTACTAGCAGTGGTGAATTTAGGTATGGGCGACATGAGTAGCTTGTCGCCCATCTTTTTTACAGTGCGGGATCTTGCACTGTAAAAAATAGTTCTGTGGTCATGTATATTTTAAATAATGTATTTGGTAAAATATATTCAATATAATTGTGTCCTTGATTTTCTTGCAGTTATATAAGTAAGGATTAAATAAAAATGTTTAGAATAAAATCCACTTATTCTAGTTAAATAAAACATTCTGTTTAGGTAATTCCAAACAGAGGGAACACTAAGTGAATCCAACCAAATTTAATCAGGCAGTTTTTCACTGAAAAGCACCTCCTGTCAGAAGGCTATCATCTAGACACAAGACATTAGAAGAGAGGAGGCTGAAAACGTTGTAGCAAAGAGGAATATTTACATTTAATTGACTGCACTGAATAAATTCAAATCAACGCACTCATACATGTGGATGATTATTACCCAATAATATGTCACTTAAATTAATTTTTATTAGTACTTCTTACAAATTTAGAAGTGTCTCTTTTTTTCATATCAACACAATGTTTTTGTTTAGGTGTTAATTCATTTCCTTTCCTTTTCTATTTGAATCTACACATATTAAATTGATAGCTATAAAGGGTCTCGTTTGATTAATATTCACATGTATTTCTCCCTTTTGATAATAATATGTCTCAGAGCCCATGCGTGTTCCTCACCATCACTCACTCTTTAAATGCTCCAACCGGTGTTATTACAAAAGAAAGTGACACAATTGTCAGAAAGAGCTCAATGTGTTAATAAATGATTTGCACCTGTAGCATATCTAAATTCATGTCCTTCCCTCACACATAAGTTATTATTTCACTAAGCTCTTTTACAATACCAGTAAATGGTTTAACAGTATGTAGAAGGCTGGAATGCAAGCTACCTTCTGTGTTGTGTTGTTGGTGTGACAATAATGGCACATGAGAGAGCAGTCGAGGTCTGCTGATTTATTCTTATAAGAAACAAAAATACAGGGATCATCCACATTTTTTGCATTGAGAAAGAAATCAAAAGCATTAGCTGATATATACAGTGTACTACATAACAAAACATGAGTAATATATAAACAAACAAACAAATAAAATAATAACATGTCATATTACAATTAACACTTGAAAGATTGATAGCATCATTAGACATTTTATGCCTGTCAACATCCACAATGCATCTTGGGGGAAAATAAAAACTGACTGGTGTAGTTTCAAGGGTGTAACCTTAATTCATGCCCCCATACCAACAAAGGTAAACCATAAATCAACTTTGTACGTACCAAACTGAACTAGTTTTTATGAGGTTCACAAATGACTTTTTTCAAGTGATTTATCAAATATCCAACAAGATGCATGTTTATTGGCTTCTACACAATATGCAACCTTTGATAAAATAAATAAACAAATACAAAGCTATGTATGAACAGTGTTTGTTTATTGTTAGACAATAACTGTTTTCATGTCTAGGATAGTCATTATTTTACAAGATTTGATTTTTATAGGTCAATATGTAGATAAAAGTAGATACATAGATAAAATATGATTAGAATAATTACCAACATTTGTACCCAACATACATTCTTTATTATGTAAAAAGTTAGATCTTTTAGCAATATGAACAAAATAAACATTAATAAACTGTAAGATGGTGATTTTAGCATAGACCTTGTAAAGCAATATGTTTTCATGCAAATCAATTTTACTGTCACTCAGAAGAAAAGGATGACAGGATTGAAGGGGAGGACAAAAAGGTGTGACAGGAATGGGAGGAGTCAGGAAACCCATGAGACTTTTACCCACATCAGATATTGTGACCGCTGAACAGATTTTGTGTAATGATATATAACTATATATTCCAACTCAGATCCCAAATTAGATTTCTTCAGCTGTCTGATTCTCCTTGGTTGTAACAAAACATATCTCAATCTGTGCTATCACAGCTCCCTGGTTGCCGTTCCTGGGGAAGCATCTCAAATCTTTCACCACCTTCTTCAGATGTTTCCCGTTGTGCATTTTCCTCTCTCCATTGTATGCTAACACACCCCAAGATGCACAATATTGCAGAGAGGAGCCCAGCAATACAAAAACCTCCAACCTAAACAGCAGTGTGACATATGATGTATCCAAAAAAAAGAAGAAAAAAAAGGAGACAGAGAGCAGTAGTCAGAAGAACACAAGAACACAAGAACCCATCTTGACGTGACATCAGACAAATTAAAAATCACTTGTTTGCTTTGACTTATGTCAATGTTGACCTGCATATTAGAAGGAGTTGTTGAAGTTGTTGACAAAATAGTTTAACGCCTTTGTTTGGAACTCCTCTTATCTGATATTACTCTTATCTTACGTCATTTTTATATAACATTGTAAACTGATAACTGATCATAAGAAGGATGTTTGCATGGACAAAACCAGTCATAACACATATTTCGGGGTGTAAGTTTATGATAATACTGCATCAAGAAAATGTAAAGAAAATTAACTACTCACCTGAGAATACCCCTTGTATTTCTTTAATTTCAGCAGTGATGCTCTGCTGTCACTATCACTAATATTGTGGGGCTTACACCAGTGTTCAAACTCTAGTAAGTCTGTTTTTACAGATAGGCCCTCCCAGTCACTAACTGCACAGAGCAAGTATTGGCCATCAAGAAACACCAGCGCTGCCCACATAAAAGATGGGATCATGAGCCGTAGAAAGACCCATGTTTTCTCCCAGGAAAACTCCCAGTAGCCCTCGGCTTCTTCAGAAGGATTGCTGGGTTTGACCCAGCACCAAAGAGGCTTAAAGATAACTAACATGAATCCAAATGCAAAAACCATAGGTATGAGTAAAACTGCAAAAAAAGTAAGCATATTATAATACTTCATACAAGGGCAGATGAAATTTATATTCACAAGCCTTTCAATGCCTGTCATCATTATGCCCATAATTAATACGTCCAATGGAAGCTTTCTTTGACTGAGCAGAACTTTCAATGTTTCCAAATATTTATCCATTGTCAATTCCAAGTAGCCTCAAGTAGACATAAAGATATTCATACACAATGACTCTGAGTGGCTCATGTTCATTCATTATAAATAGAAAGGGCGAACCCCCACTGGCTGATACATCAGGGAGGTGGAGCAACTATACCTTTAATTCAGAGAGCTTGAGCAAAGACCACTGGCAAATACCTCATTCTGTTAAAGTTATGTTTAAATTAATGTTTTAAATGTAACAAATTAAATGTATTCAGTTTAAATATTATCCATTAAGACTGATGTTAACAGTAAACTGTGTGTCATTCCATGAGTAATCAAATGACACCAATTCAGTCTTTTCAAATAATTAAAACAGGCAAAAAACAGACAATGTGTCCATCAACATCAACATTTTAAGAAAACCAAATCACTCAACCTTAGATAGTTGATTTGGGGACAACTTCTGCTGGTCAGTTGTCCTTGTGAACATATCTGAGTTGGCATTATTTCATTTCCTACGTATCTCATTTTCTTCTTTCAAAATGGCACATTGTTTACCATTTTCATGGAAATCTCCAGGCCACTTTTTACGTGGAAAACCCTGCTAAAAGGGTTTTTAAAACACCCCAGTGGTCAACATGTTGTAAGGTGTTTATGCTTTCGGAACATGTATCTTAAACATTTACATACATTTGAAGCATCATTCATATATGACAGCTGAAAAAGTCTTCCCCTTATTCAGGCCTGACTGTCATAAGTGAGAGTTTGTCATCCACTCCTTCCTGGAGATTATTAACTTTTGACTTATTGAGTTGATTTTCTTGAACAAATTGAAACATTTTAAGGTTGACACGAAACAAAACTGAGCATGAGTTAAGCTCATCTAGGGAGTAGGAAATGGTTTGATTTTGGTGAACTGACAAACTGAAAATGAAAGTGTTTTTCTTTTTTTTTGCTTTCAGTTATGTGAATGCTAAACTGCATACTGTACTTTGAATTTTTTTAACAAAAGGAATAAGTTCAAGAACTTAATGTGCATTGGGATATGCAGTCTTTATGTTCTACATGACAAATCCCCCAAATATCTTTTACGGTCAAAAACAATAGTCAGTCTGTGTAACGTACATCTCCCTAAGGTATGTTACACACATGATTCATGTGAAATTCAGCTCCATTTAGTCCAACAATTCAAAAAACACAATACATTATGCTTTTGTCAACAACTCATGACTCTGGGATATGACAGGTCAGCCAAGTCACCAGTGTGGAAACATGGACCCACTATTGGCTTGGCAGCACATCTCTTGACCCAAGAGTGGCCAGACGTGCGTATTACTATCATTTTTGACTTTCCTGAGGTGAACTTTCATATGCTAGACATGTGCACTAAGCAATACATTTTCTGTTGTTGTTGTTCTGTACGTGAAAAGAGCAACAGTTTGTGGCCCAGGCTACGTGCACCTGGCTGCAAACAGACACTCTGTCCTTGTCATGATGGTCAAGGACAGAGTGTCTGAGGGGGAGAAAATGGTTTCTACAAAGTAAAGAGGGAAACCAAGGTGACACAGAAAGCACAAGCTAAATATTAAAACAGGAAACCACATGTATGCGTTGGAAGAAGCACAAAATGCACAAGATATATGCTTTAGTAAATTAGAACACTGTAAAACACACAATGTCTCCTGTTTAGACGTTGCAATGATTTTTCTCCCTAAGAATCCTTTCATTCATTGCTGCTAGTACGCATTTTGAATCACCATCTTTCATCAATTCCTCCTTGTGCATAACTCAAACTGGACTAATGGTTTTCATCATTCATCAACCACTGGAACAACTAAACTATGAGCAATCCAGCACATCAAATTTGTGAACTGTCTGCCCACTACCACTAAGTGCAAATACTAATGGGATTACAAAGAGACAAAGTTTAAAAGACAAATACAAAGGAACACCAACAAAGTAAAACCGAGACATAATTGCTCACCAGAGACATAAATCTGAAGTTCTTTAAATTGAGTGTTTTTTTTTGTCATTTGTCTTTGGTATTAGTGGGTCCACACCACTGTGTGAGCCCTGGTAGGTCTGTTTTTGCTAACTGGCCTTCCCAGTCAGTTAGTGTACATGACAAGCATTGCCCGTCAAGATATACCAAGGCTGGCTACACCAGAGATGGGACACAGCACTGAACAAAGAGCCAAGATCCAAATAGACCCAAATGAAAAAAAAAATTATAATAATAATAGTAAAAAAAAAAATACAAACAAAAAATAAAAATAAAGGACCAAAATAAAAGTAATAACACTACAAATCATCACACAAGGACAGACAACATTTACATCTACAAGCTTTTCGATGCATGGTGTCCAAAGGTCACAGGTTAACAAATACGTTTAGTGAAAGGCTTTCACTAGTCCGTGGTTTTCTCACAATTTTACAAAAGCTTGCTGCCATTTGTGACACCATCTCTAGTAGCCTAAGACACAACGATATAGACACAGACTGACTCTGACTCCCCATCTTTATAAATGCCAAGGGCACACCCACATCAGCTGGCACTCCAGTGAGGTAGAGCCACCATGTCTTCATTTTTGAGAATGTATGCAAAGACCACTGGTAATTAGTCATCATGTTAATGCTAAATTATGATTAATGTCATTTTAAAATAGAATAAAATAAATCTATTCCATTTAAACATTATCCATTAAAGTGAATGATGTTCAAGTGAAATAAAATGTTTAACTGATTTTTCAGACATATCTAAATATTATTAAAATTGTATAAAAGCACATACATCTTAAACCATGTTCATGACTGGAGTGGTCTGAAAACCACTTTGTAAGGTGGGTGTAAGGGAGATCCATTAAAGTGTTAAACAGTGTACCATTCTTAAAGTAAAAATGAAAATGTGTAGGCAATGAGTTAATGACAGCTCAAACACATTTTTATAAACAAAACAATTTCACAAGATGTATTTGGGACATCTAAAGAGACTTTATACTTGCTCTCCACATCTAAATAAATTAGATTATCTTATATTGACACATTTTGTTCATGGCCTACTTTTCATGACTTCACTAAAACACATTTATCCCATGGAGGCTGTCCCCAAATGAAGACGTCTCTCTAAGGCTTGAGCAATACTGTCTTTTTTTAAAAACAAAACAAAACAAAACAAAAAAACCCACTCTTGAGTAGAGTACTTTGGATGACTGATGACTGTTGTGATGATTCCAACAGTCTGAACCGATGTCATTTCAGTGCTCATGGAATGTTAGTAATGTTTTTTTTTTTTAATGTATGGAATGCACTGCGGATCCTTTGCCTCATTCTACTGATTTTTTTTCTCAAAAAACTGGAAAATTAAGAGTTAAAAGAGACATAAAACTAACCATGAGTTAAGCTGACCTAAGGAGGTGGAAATGGTTTGGTTCTGGTGAGCTGATAACGAAAATCAGGGCGACACAAGAAACATATGCTAAATATAAAAACAGGATGTCATATATATGTATGTGGGTCTTGCACAAAGCATACAGACACGATATAAAATACATAAGATGTGTTCTTAAGTAAATTAAATGTCATTTGTTGGGATACCGGGCAAGATTTTTTTTAAGTAATGTTTTGTCGTGATATCTGACATATTGAACATTGTTAGTTTCTTGCTTTGAGCTGTGTGAATGTTATTGACAAAAGTGAAAGTGAAAGTGAAGATGAAATTCGAGGACTTTATGTGCACTGTATTGTGTAGGTTTTTTTGTCTTCATTACAAATCCCTCATGTCCCTCACGAAAGAACACAATATATTAAATTTGTACTACAAATATCTTCTTTACATCTGTTATAGATTTTATTCAAGTAAAAGTCACACTGACTTAACAATTCAAAAACAATAAAAACATAAACAAACAAAAAACAAACAAACAAAACTGATATTCTCCTATCGTTATCAAGCTGTGTCTTTAAGATATAACAAGTGTGATTCAATAAAAGCACCACCATTGGTCTCAGTGTGGAGAACATGGGCACATCATTGGCATGGCAGCATCTCTCTTTTCCCAAGAACAGCCAGATGTGTAGTTCTGCTCCATTGTCTTCATAATTAATGATGTAGGAAAATGCATCTCCAGGGTCCAAGCAGCGAAGCTGCATAGGCACCCATTGTGCTTCTACCTTTTCTTCTTCCTCTGGCTAGGGTGTCTATGGCAGCCCCTAGAACCGTATGGTAAAAAGTTGTGAAATTTGGCACACAGATTGGGCACAGTCCCCTGATTTGTTTCACAAAGTTTCATGCCTGTACCCCGAACGCTCTAGTGCTGTTAACGTTGAAGAACATTCATACACGTAACTTTTGAACAGTATGCCAGATTTTCAAAAATAAGGTACCTTGGGATTCCCTGGATCAAGCCGATTTCAACACATGATGTCCTTTTGCCATTACCTGTTCTGCAATCATATTCGATGGTGAAGTTGCCAAACAGAAAGTGAGGTCATAATTCAGTGACGGTTTGATGTATCAAAACCAGACTTGGTTCTTGGACACGGGACCCCACTCTGAGGAAACACAAAAAATTCTGCATCATTTGACCACTGGGGAGCGCTGCAATAAGCAAAATGTCTTTTGGCTAATAACTGTTGATGTTTTGGCCTTAAATAGCTGATTCATGTGTTTGGTGTAGTGATGGGAGGTTCGGATCTTTTCAGATCAAGACAATGGAGCAGAACTACACATCTGGTTCTTCTTGAGTCAAGACAGATGCTGTCAAGCCAATGATCTTTTCAGGTTCTCAGATCTTTGAATCTCGTTCAGTAAAATGGACAATTTTTTTTTTCAAATCATTCGTTCATTTCGTTCATTGGAACTAGTGTGGCACTGTAACTGACATCTGAGTGATAACAGAATGAGCATGGTTCTCAAACACTAAAAGCAACAAGGTTTGCTTCACTTGGTAAAGTATAATACACAAATTCACTTTTCTTAAGCTCTTAAGCAACCTTCTGGACCATAGCCTATTGAGTTATTCAGTTGAAATAACTGATTACCTCAATTCAAAAGTTAAAGTCAAAGTCATTGATGACCCATAGCGTATGAACTCGTTCCAATGGAAAGGCAAATTAAACATCCATTCAGTATCTACATCACAGCTAGCTAGCTACGGAAATGTTCTGGTCGACCAGCTAACATTAGCAAGCTCTCCTCACCAGTAATAATAGCATTGGTCATGTTACTGCTGTAACCTCGTGAATAATGAATGAAAGCCTCAGACCCACAGACCCATAGTTATGAGTCGGGAACGAAACACTCGTTCCTCCACTGAGAATACGCAGTATTCATGTGACAAGTGAACGAGACACAAACCCAAAAACCCGCGTCGTGTCCGAAATCACTCACCACTCACTATGTAGTGCACTATATAGTGAGTTCGCCATTTTGTAGTGCTGTCCGAATGTGTAGTGAAAATTGTGTTTTCATAAACAATATTTTGTTCTAGGACCATACTGTTGCTCTTATTTCAAACAAATGCTCCACACATCTGGGGTAAGACAGCAAGGCCCCTCCAGATGTTCCTCTCATTTATTTATGTAGCCACGTGCTGCAACAACACATCTGATTTTTATTATAACACTTCCACAGTAAGGTGCGAATCTCATACACTGACATGTTTTATGGACTGCATATCTCACTCATGGTTAGCAACCAACTGCTTTCGCAAATCTTTGCCCATGGCCACTATTATCATAAATAGCTCCACGTGGTTTCATTGTTGTACACATTGAGAATTACCATGTAAATAATAGACGTAAGGTTGTAATCTCACTCTTTGTACTCATTAATTGCATCAAACATAAATAATGTAGCGCATACCTTAAGGACTCCTTTAAGACACTGGTGAAAAATATGGTATGTTAGTATATGCACTGCTAAAATGAACACATTTTTGGGGTTTTAGGTTTTCATAAACAATATTTTGTGCTAGGGCCATATGGGGCTACTGTTGTTCTTAATTAAAACAAATTCTTGCCGTTTGAGTTCGGACTGAGTGGTTTTTGTAATATGTTCAAATCCTGTTGAAAATGCATCATATTCTGCATATAATGAAATGATGCAGTGAGTTGTTAATATTTCAAGAGTAAACTGAAGCTTTTTAAAGCCCTTTTATTTCCTATTCTACTGGGGTCACACTACAGGACATAACATCACATGACGGGACAGAGGCCTATGCAGAATAGAAGCAGAGTAGAGTACAACTTATTCAACGTATAATGAATAAAGTAACAGTGTAATTCAGTTTCGGATTCAAATCTTTATGATTAAAAAGTGACATAAAATTTTAATTATCTCAAGAGAATTTGAATTACCTCTTTTCATGATGTCTGTTACATAGTTACTTGAACTAAGTTAAGACTATTTGACTGAGAAATCACGGATTCTTCCGCACAGTTGCACATCCTATCAAACCTACTAGCTGTGCTGCCACATACTAATACATAGTCCTTTTAGACATGGATACGAGATTATGATGTCACACTCAGACACACACACTCTCTCTCACACACACACACACACACACACACACACACGCATGCACTCACACACACACACACGCACACATACTTTTTCACTTCGTAATATGGTCAGCATGACTTCTAACACTCCTAAAGTTTTTAGTATCCATGACAACAGAAACTGAATTATGGTCCATTTTAATTTTGTTACTATATTGTACTTTTGTTTATACATACTACAAGAGGGGGTGGCAATTTTAACTGAACCTAATTTTTCATATGAAGTATTTGCAACACCTCCCATACACCACATTTTGTCAAAGTTACTTTTTCAATATGTCCTGCTGACATGGTGCCAGTAACTTTTTTTTTCACCAGTGGAGGGAGCTATATCCTAAAACAGCTCACCTAAATCTTATGTAATCTACAGCACCCTTTTCTCAGTCATAGCCTGTGGTTGCAGCAATCAAGAATGTTGAAAGTAGAAAAATGACTAATAGGACAGAGTGTCTGTTTGCAGCTGGGTGCAAACAGTCTAAACCACAAAGTGTTGCTCTTTGCAGCCACAAAACAATAAAAAGCATTGCTCAGTGCACATGTGTTAAAGTTCACCTCAAGATAATCTTGAAAAATGATCTTGAATAATCTCTGCTTTCATAAGAATACTGTTTAATGCATTTTAATATTCAAATTTTCAGTTACCAAAATTAGTTACTCTTAAATAAATTTAAGACTGTTTATTTGAGATGGAAATTGCAGACTGTTTCAGATTGCAGGGGATCTCCCTTCACACGTAAAAATGATTAACACAGTTGAAAATCACAATAAACCATTACTCCGAACTGGGCTGTATCACATCTGCCTGTGTTGCCAGCCTCCAGTATATACCAATGCCCAGTCTTCATAGTCATGGATAGGGGATTCCTTCATGATACTGGTATTTACTGATCTCACAGTACCGTGACAGTTCTTACTAAACTCAATGTAATACGTAAAATGTATGCAATATTTTCTGCACTATAGTCAATCAAGGTGACTCTTTATAGCAGGGGTGTCTAAATCTGGTTCTGGAGGGCCAGGGTCCTGCTGGTTTTCATTTTAATCTCTTAGTTACCCTTTGATTTTCACCTTGAAAACAGATGAGCACGCTCTGCAGCCAATCAGAGATTGGATTTAGTTGGTCAACAAGAAAAACAGCAGGACCACGGCCCTCCAGGACTGGATTTTGACACCTGTGTCTTATAGGATGACAGCTGTCATGCTGTTACTAAGCTTTTCATCCAAAGTTGACCAGCAGAGGGAGCTATATCCTTAAGGAGCTCATCCTAATCTTCTCTCACAGCACCACATTCTCAGATGTTGGTTATAACTGCAGCAGTCAAGAGTGTTACTAGTGCAGTCATGTTTACATGCAATTAAACATGACACAATGAAGAGAAGTTGATCAAACTATTCTATCAGAGTGACTTCACCTGTGCCTTCAGCTGAAAATACACAGAATTCAGAGTGAGACTTTCTTCATTCAGAACAGGGATTCAATGATTCAGACAAAATGTCTGGAAAATTAGATCAATTATGTTTAGCATAGAAACCTCATCATTAAAATGAGACACAAACAATGTTGGATTCTGATGTGTTAGTGGTGAACAGCTGTTGCTGCAGTAATTATTTGCTTGTTTGTTTGTTTGTAGGGATGTACCCAAATCCGAATTATTTGGAAAAGCACGAATAATGTGATGGAAACAGATACTGTTTTTCTTCTGTCCTAAGTTGCTCGTTGTTATTCGGGGAAAACATGTCTGTAGTACTTCAGTGCACTTTGTACGTTGTTAATTGATGAATCAAACAATTCATTTCATTATATTTCATTATTTTTGAGTGCATTCTCAATGTACAGCACTTTCTCACCAAGTGCAGGTATTGGGTTTGTTAGACCAGTTGAGACCAATTGTTTCCAGTTGAAATGAATAGCAGACACCAGTTACATCCTATTGGTTTCAACTGGGTGGAACAGGTAAAGCAGCCACTGCCCATGGCTCTGTTGATCTGAATGGGTTTTAAATGGTTTCAACTGGTATTCTCAACTGGGCAAACCATTAGAATCTGAAAACCCAGTTGGAACCAATTGAAACCAGTACAGACCATTAGAGACCAGTTCATCCCAATAGACTAGCTACTGGTTTTTCAACTGGAATTTCCACTAGGGACGTCAGCCATTATTTTTCTTCAAATCGATTCATATCATTGTGGATGGCCACAAGACAAAAATGCCCATTCTGCTTGCACCATAGGACTTTCATTTCACTGACTAGTCGTTTCATTTACTGCACATTGTTGAAAAGTGATTGCTGTTCTGTAGTCGCCCCCACCGTCTACGGTGCGGGAGTTGGCGAGACAAGCATTACCCCCGCAACGTATACACCAAAATGAAGCTTAGAACCTATAGTTTTTAGCTGTATGTGTTAATTTCCCCCATAACAAAAGAAAAGTCGAAAGTCGTTTCATTTATTATACATTATTGAAAATGATTGTTATATTCTGTAGTCGCCCCCACCCAGTCAGCGCTAATTACTGTTGTAAAATAGTAATTCACGTTTCCCTAACGAACCAGTAACGTTAACACATAAACAATCGTGAGCGCAGCATCACTGGAATTTAACATTTTTAGACTTGGTTTCACAATGTACAGTGAACAATGGTATGCTCAAGCTCATCTCACTGTGACTGCAACATGTGGTCTGTTTTTGTTCCTAGATACTATACAAGCAGAAAATTCAGTTAGTTTCTAAAAGCAGAATAGTAAGTATCAACTAAAACCAGCATTCAGGAAGACAGAAATGTTCCATAAACAAATTCAAACTGCTTCAGACATGTAAAAACTGATTTACATACAACAGTAGATATGATTAAATCAACGACTTACTATACTATCGACTGACTATATAATCGACGATGACTTGAACTTTACTCAACAAACAATTAAGATCCTTTAATAACAACAAAACAATAATTGTTAGAATGGAGAGGACAGCCATCAAATGAAATGATAAATGCAAATTTGAATGCAACAACTAATGTTTGTGCAGTTCAGTTTTACTGCCACGCACTTCTTGATTATGGTTTGCATGAAAGAGAAAGAGATGAGGGTGGATGGGAGGATTAATGGGACAACAGGAATGTGGGGGGGGGGTGTCAAGAAACAGATTTTGTCCAATTAAAATTGAATTTCATCTCACATCACTTTCACAAACTAGCTGAAAGTGTGTGACAATGATAGGAATCAACACATGGAAAGTAACATTAAACAAAGTTGTGACTGATAATTAAGAATAACAGTAAGCCATAAAGAATGTGTCAGTTCACATCACATAGTTTCTCCCACAAAATTAGACCAAGATAGGCAGAGGGGGTGAAGAGTCAAGAGAGGAGGCAGTGTTTTGTGCACTGGGAAACATAGCATGCCGGTGTAGCCAGTCAGTGCTGAGTTAAGCCTTTACTCCACCCATCATCCACCTGCAAAAAACAAAACTCCACAAAGCAACTACAAACAGATCAGGAAGGGCCATGACATCATAAACTAGATTTCTTCAGTTGTTGAACTTTCTCTGCTTCGGAGGTTAATCATCTCTGTGTCTCTCCCTCCCGCGGTTCTTTTACTGGGATTTGATCCAGTACTGCCGTCGTGATTCCATCTGACTTTACGGCAACCCATGATGATTGCTATCACACTGAGTATGAACAGAATCACACAGCCTGCACTCTAAGCAACAGTGTGACACATAACGTATCCAAAAAGAAAAAAAAAGTAGATAGTTATCAGAATGGGCCTTATGTCTCAATGAAGGAAAATCATATGTATTGCTGGCATAGTTAAATTAGCTTTCGTATCTCTCTCACCAGCCTAAACAAACAAGATGTATTAAGCAAAACATAAGACATAAGACAAAAACATTGAAAATGCCATGCTCGAGTTTTTCCACTTGATTCCAAATATTCAAAATCATGGGTTGTACATATTAATGCTTTTATTATTATTATTTGTTGTTGTGGTTGTTTTTTGTTTACTTGTTTGTGTTATACTGGAAAACTCACTCTCTATGTCAGGTGTTAAACAACGTTTAGACTGTCAAAACAGAGCCCTATCGTTACAACAGCGGACAAATGATTTTGTCATTATTAAAAACAAATGCATGAAGTCCAGTGGTGTTCTTGTGACAAGACATTCAAGAACTTTGCATAGAAATCTCACTATTTGATTAACAGACTATACATGGACATCACCAATCATGTTACAAATTTGAGCAGGATTTTGTGACATTGCCGCAGCAACAAAATATGACCATATTAACTACTCACCAAGGATATACACCAATTGATCCTTAATTTCTTCACGTCAGTAGCATTTTTAGGGTCGCACCCTTGTAGATGTATGTCTTCAGATTTGCCTTCCCAGTCAGACAGGCAACATGATAAATATTTGCCATCGAGAAGCACCAGGACTGCCCACACCAGAGATGGGACACAGAACTGTAGCATGGTACATGTTTTGTTGCAGCATTCTCGAACAGCATCACAACAGCAACAGTTTGATCCATAGCAACAGTTTGTGTTGCAGCTGCAAACTGGCTTAAAGATAGTTAACATGAGTCCAAATAAAAAAAGCATTGGTATGATCAAAAGTGCAAAAAAGGTAATAATATTACAAATCCTAATGCAAGGACAAACAAAATTCATATTCACAAGTCTTTCAATGCCTACTACTATCATGCTGATGATTATATTATCAAATGGAAGTTTTTCTGCAGTCTGCAGCTGTTTTATCATATCCACAAGCTTTCCAAAAGCCATTGTTATAAGATAATACAAGATAATTAGCCCTAAGACAAAAGAAATTGATCACCACACACTGACCCTGACTGATTCAGGTTGATCATTTATAAATACTGAGAGCACACCCACTTTGGCTGCTACTTTGGGGAGGCAGAGCCATCATTACTTCATTTCTGGGGACTTGTGCCAAAGACCAGAGGCAAATATGTTATTACGTTAAAGCTGAAAATTGACTAAATTTTTTTCTTGAACGGAACAAACAAAATCTACATCATTCACACACAATTCATTGAGATGGATGATGAAAGATATTCCAGACATAACAAAATGTGGTAAAAAATTAAGAAGAAGAATCATGCTTATGAGAGGAATGGTTCAAGAACCAGTTTTGTAGCACAAGATAGCTGACCCGAGATACATTCACGGCATCTTAAGAGACTGCACATTTGCATATCATATATCAATAATTTATCTAGATTTTCATATATGTGATTTTACAGTAGCATTTTCTTTCTTCAGGATTGTAACAAATTTTGAGAAATTAGACAGCATGTGTAGCCGATGTGAAAATATATTTCACCAACAATCCATTTTCAGTTTCTGTATGCACTTTGTTGTTTTTCTGTATACACATGCTTATGTATATGTATTTCTTTTGGGGAGCTTCTATTTTATTTATTGTACCTTTGTTGTGTGACCTCTGACATCTTGTGACGTTTGTAAATTCACGCGTTTCTCCTCAGTTGACTGGACGCAGTAATGAAGAGAGGTAGGCTTACACCGGTACTCATGCTGATAGCATGGTAAAGCGGGGGTAGAAACGGTAAACGGAGGCGAGAATTTTACCTTGAACAGGTCACAGATGCTGTTTTTTGTTGTTGTAATATTTATTTCGTATGCGTGTGCATTTTCTGTATTATTTATCGTGTACAGTACTTCTGCATAGAATGCTAGTCGCCGGTCTCGGGCTAGGCTAGCAGAACGCGTGTTAGGTCTATCATGTGGTCTTATTTTCTGTTTCGCTCCTCTGTTAGAGAGATGTACATGTAGACGATCGCTTTATGAATACAGATCGTTTTTGTACCGCTGTTTTTGTGTGTCCCTAGTGGAAATTCCAGTTGAAAAACCAGTAGCTAGTCTATTGGGATTCAACTGAAATTTCCACGAGGGGTCACACAGGTATGTAAGCTCCCCCCCTTTTTTATTTTGTCTTGTAAATTTGTTTTGTCTTATTAATCTTGTTTTCGCATAAGCATAGTGTATATTTTGTTATACCTTCATATTCTTGTTTAACTTTAATATTAGCTCTTAGCATCTAAAGGAAAATCAGCGTTTTTTTCCTAAGTCGACTGGACGCTGTAATGAGGAGAGATGTACATGTAGACGATCGCTTTATAAAGTTTTTGTACTGCTGTCTTTGTGTGTCACACAGCCGGCTGGACGCTGTGATCAGGAAAGAATAAATCCTGCCCACAGTTCTAAAAGAGTTAGACCAGACCGGTCACACATGGCTTTATTTAACTAATTTTTCAGCTTTTAGCAACCCAATCATGCATTGACAAGGAAGATCTGAGTAGAAACTTAAGTTGGATAAGTGAAATAGCATTTAATGGGTTCAAAGTCAAAGATTAACAAGTAGGATTACATATATCTACAAAATATCCATCTGAAAAACGCTGCTGCTCTAGTCTGTGTGTTTTAGAGCTGTCCCTGAAGACCAAGAACCGATTAAATGATTTAAAGAATCGTCTCTCAGTTTTGGAAAGGTATGGACTGCACTGGTACAGTTACTTAATCAGTCCATGTTTTATGACAAAATGGAAACATTTTAAGAGTCAAAAGAGGACACAAAACTAATCATGAGTTAAGTGGAGGAGAGGAATTGGTTTGATTTACAGGAGTTGAAGATGAAGCCATTCCAGAAAGTAAGTATGGACTTGATATGTAAATTTAAGCCCAACCTGACACACACTGCCAGATGGGAAAGCGAATACATAACTGCACATGATTGCATGTGTGTCATGGAACAAAAAAACAAAACAAAGCAAACCAAAAAATCCTTCTCTCCTGAGGAAGTTGTCCCCAAATCCAGTGGTGGACAGTAACGAAGTACATTTCCTTGAGTACTGTACTTAAGTACCTTTATAGAGTATCTGTACTTTGAGTATCAGTTTTTCTGGAAACTTATGACTTTTACTCCACTGCATTTGAAAGACAAATACTGTACTTTTGACCCCGCTACATTTCTATGAAGGTTCTAAATACTCATTACTTTGAAGCATACCTTTGAAGTCAGCGGATGCATTTTCTTTTCTAAAATGCAATAGGCCGTATTGTGTTTGTTACAGGAGGAATAAACAGTCACAGTAAACTCCTCCTACACTTTCAGTCAAGTTCAAAGCACATGCTGCATTGTTTGAACAGTTGAAGTTGGCAGTTGTAATGATGGGAACTACTATGGCAGATGAAGATGAAGATGAAGATAAATAAAACCATAAAGATAAAGGTTCCTCACCAGAGCCCCCATGGCCATATCTGAAGTCCATGTTTAAGATTTTTGAAATAATGATGGCTACCACTATGGCAGATAAAGGTGATAAAGATAAATATAACTATAAGGGATCCTCACCAGAGCACCTATGGCCGTGTCTGAGATTTTTTTAGAGAAAGACTTGTGCCATTTTAAATCTGTGCTCCGTTTACTGCACACAAACTTCATCGATGCCTTCAAAAGTTTGCCAGCACACGCACACACACACACACACACACAGCCAGATCTGTATCAGAACTGCCATGCTGTTTTGTGGGGGTGGGGTGGGGATGTTAAAAAAAATGACAATGGCTGCCCTTTGTCTGTCTGCCCTCTGTCACTCAATGCAAATATGAATGTGGTTACAAAGAGGGAACCACTGCAGATGATCTCCGTTATACTGGAGGCTGTAAGTATCTTTTGCTCAGGGTGACAGTTGCTTTATTTGCATGGTAACTTTGTTTGCCTCAGTGTCTTGTGTTCTCTTTCCTCATAGCGTCACAGCGATGCCCCAATTTGACGTGACATTCGACAAATAAAAAAAAAACCACTTGTTTGCTGTGACTTATGTCAGTGTTAACCTGTATATTAGAAGAAGTTGCTGAAGTTGTTGACAAAAAAAGTTTAACGCCTTTGTTTGGAACTCCTCTTATCTGATATTACTCTTATATAATGTCATTTTTATATAATATTGTAAACTGATAACTGATCATAAGAAGGATGTTTGCATGGGCAAAACCAGTCGTAATACATATTTCAGGGTGCGAACTGATGATAATACTGCAGCAAGAAAATGTAAAGAAAATTAACTTCTCACCTGAGAATACCCCTTGTATTTCTTTAATTTCAGCAGTGATGCTCTGCTGTCACTATCACTAACATTGTCGGGTTTACACCAGTGTTCAAACTCTAGTAAGTCTGTTTTTACAGATAGGCCCTCCGAGTCACTCACTGCACAGAGCAGGTATTGGCCATCAAGAAACACCAGGGCTGCCCACATTAAAGATGGGATCGTAAGCCGTAGAAAGACCCATGTTTTCTCCCAGGAAAACTCCCAGTAGCCCTCAGCTTTTTCAGAAGGATTGCTGGGTTTGACCCAGCACCAAAGAGGCTTAAAGATAACTAACATGAGTCCAAATACAAAAACCATAGGTATGAGTAAAACTGCAAAAAAAGTAAGCATATTATAATACTTCATACAAGGGCAGATGAAATTTAGATTCACAATCCTTTCAATGCCTGTCATCATTATGCTCATAATAAAAGTATCCAATGGAAGCTTTCTTTCACTGAGTAGAACTTTCAGTGTTTCCAAATGTTTATCCATTGTAAATCCCGAGTAGCCTAAAGAAGACATTAAGATATTCATACACACTGACTCTGAGTGGTTCATGTTCATTCATTATAAATAAAAAGGGCATACCGCATTGGCTGATACTTTAGGGAGGTGGAGCCACTATACCTTTAATTCAGAGAGCTTGAGCAAAGACCATTGGCAAATACCTCATTCTGTTAAAGTTATGTTTAAATTAATGTTTCAAATGTAACAAATTAAACGTATTCAGTTTAAACATTATCCATTAAGACTGATGTTAACAGTCAACTGTGAGTCATTCCATGAATACTCAAATGACACCAATTCAGTCTTTTCAAATATTTAAAACAGGCGAAAAACAGACAATGTGTCCATCAACATCAAAATTTTAAGAAGACCAAATCACTCAACCTTAGATAGTTGATTTGGACACAGCTTCTGCTGGTCAGTTGTCCTTGTGAACATATCTGAGTTGGCATTACGTCATTTCCTACGTATCTCATTTTCTTCATTCAAAATGGCACATTGTTTACCATTTTCATGGAAATCTCCAGGCCACTTTTTACATGGAAAACCCTGCTAAAAGCGCTTTTAAAGCACCCCAGTGGTCAACATGCTGTAAGGTGTTTATGCTTTCGGAACATGTATCTTAAACATTTACATACATTTGAAGCAACATTCATATGTGACAGCTGAAAAAGTCTTCCCATTATTCAGGCCTGACTGTCATAAGTGAGAGTTTGTCATCCACTCCTTCCTGGAGATTATTAACTTTTGACTCATTGAGTTGATTTTCTTGAACAAACTGAAATATTTTAAGGTTGACAAGAAACAAAACTAAGCATGAGTTAAGCTCATCTAGGGAGTAGGAAATGGTTTGATTTTGGTGAACTGACAAACTGAAAATGAAAGATTTTTTGTTTTTTGCTTTGAGTCATGTGAATGCAAAACTGCATACTGTACTCTGAATTTTTTTTTAACAAAAGGATTAAGTTCAAGAACTTCATGTGCATTGGGTTATGTAGTCTTTATGTTCTACATCAGAAATCCCCCAAATATCTTTTGAGGTAAAAAAACAATAGTCAGTCTATGTAACGTACATCTCCCTAAGGTATGTTACACACATGATTCATGTGAAATTAAGCTCCATTTAGTCCAACAATTAAAAAAACACAATACATTATGCTTTTGTCAACAACTTGTGACTCTGGGATATGACAGGTCAGCCAAATCACCACTGTGGAGAACATGGACTCACTATTGGCTTGGCAGCATGTCTCTTGACCCATGAGCGGCCAGTAGTTCTGCTCCATTGTCTAAAATAGTAGTTTCTAAAAAGGAAGAGAGTATAAGTATCATTTTTTGACTTTCCTGAGGTGAACTTTCATATGCTAGACATGTGCACTGAGCAATGCATTTTCTGTTGCTGTTCTGTGGGTGAAAAGAGCAACAGTTTGTGGCCCAGACTACGTGCACCTGGCTGCAAACAGACACTCTGTCCTTGTCATGATAGTCTAGGTTTGTTACACACTTGGGTTCACATTGCATTCGGGGGGATACTTTTACCTCATGCTATTTCTCCACTTGGTATATGACACAGTTCCTATTGTCAATGGGTATTTTGAGTTGTCACACTTAGAAAATACCTTCTGGACTGAATTAAGTGACATAAGGTAGGGCAGAGGTTTTTTTTCTTTTTTCTTTTTTTCTTTAAGGCAATGCTATTGCTACGTTGAGTATATGAACTGAGTTTAGTGATGTTCTTGAAGCTTACTCAACTGGAACATTTTAACGGTATCAAGAGAACACACAAGATAACCATGAGTTAAACTTAACTGAGGAGGAGAAAATAGTTTCTTCGAAGTAAAGAGGAAAACCAAGGTGTCACAGAAAGCACAAGCTAGATATTAAAACAGGAAACCACATGTATGTGTTGGAAGAAGCATACAGACATCATATACAAAATGCACAAGATATATGCTTTAGTAAATTAGAGCACTGTAAAACACACAATGTCTCCTGTTTAGACGTTGCAATGATTTTTCTCTTTAAGATTCCTTTCATTCATTGCTGCTAGTATGCATTTTGAATCACCGGCTTTCATCAATTCCTCCTTGTGCATAACTCAAACTGGACTAATGGTTTTCATCATCCATCAACCACTGGAACAACTAAACTATGAGCAATCCAGCACATCAAATCTGTGAACTGTCTGCCCACTACCACTAAATGCAAATACTAATACAAAGTTTAAAAGACAAACACAAAGGAGCACCAACAAAGTAAAACCGAGAAATAATTACTCACCAGAGACATATATCTGAAGTTCCTTAAATTGAGCGGGATTCTTTTGTCATTTGTCTTTGGTATTAGTGGGTTCACATCACTGTGTGAGCCCTGGTAGGTCTGTTTTTGCTGACTGGCCTTCCCAGTAAGTTAGTGTACATGACAAGCGTTGCCCATCAAGATATACTAAGGCTGGCCACACCAGAGATGGGACACAACACTGAACAAAGAGCCAAGATCCAAATAGACCGAAATGAAAAAAAAAAAAAAATAATAATATTAAAAAAAACATGAACAAATAAAAAATAAAAATAAAGGACTAAAATAAAAGTAATTTCATTACAAATCATCACACAAGGACAGACAACATTTACATCTACAAGCTTTTCGATGCATGGCGCCCACAGTCTTCATAAACACCTAGGCCACACCCACATCGGCTGGCACTTCAGTGAGGTAGAGTCACCATGTCTTCATTTTTGAGAACCTGTGCAAAGACCCCTGGCAAATTAGTCATCATGTTAATGCTAAATTATGATTAATGTCATTTTAAAATAGATTAAAATAAATCAATTCTATTTAAACATTAAAGGGAATGATGGTCCAGTGGAACAAAATGTTTAACTGATATTTCAGACATATCCAAATATTATTAAAATTGTCTTAAAAGCACATACATCTTAAAACAGGTTCATGACTGGAGTGGTCTGAAAACCACTTTGTAAGGTGGGTGTAAGGGAGATCCATTAAAGTGTTAAACACTGCACCATTCTTAAAGTAAAAAGAGACTTTATAATTGCTCTCCACATCTAAATAATTTAGATTTTCCTACATTGACACATTTTGTTCATGGCCTACTTTTCATGACTTCACTAAAATACATTCTCCCATGGAGGCTGTCCCCAAATGAAGACCTCTCTCTAGGGCTTAAGCAATACTGTCTTTTTTAAAAAAACAACAAAAAAAAAAACCCACATTGATCTTGATTAGAGTACACTGAATGACTGAGAACTGTTGTGATGATTCCAACAGTCTGAACCGATGTCATTTCAGTGCTCACGGAAGGTTAGTAATGTTCTTTTTTTTTTTGGAAACATTTGCCTCATTCCACTGATTTTTCGTTCTCAAAAAACTGGAAAATTAAGAGTTAAAAGAGACACAAAACTAACCAAGAGTTAAGCTGACCTAAGGAGGAGGAAATGGTTTGGTTCTGGTGAGCTGATAATGAAAATCAGGGTGACACAAGAAACATATGTTAAATATAAAAACAGGATGTCATATATATGTCTATGGGTCTCGCACAAAGCATACAGACATGATACAAAATACATAAGATGTGTTCTTAAGTAAATTAAATGTCATTTGCTGGGATACTGGGCAAGATTTTTTTTATTGGAAGTAATGTACACTAACTTTGACGTGATATCAGACATATTGAACATCGTTAGTTTTTTGCTTTGAGCTGTGTGAATGTTACTGACAAAAGTGAAAGTGAAAGCGAAGATGGTGTTCAAGGACTTCATGTGCACTGTATTATTTAGTTTTTTTGTCTTCGTTACAAATCCTTCACGTCTTTGAAGAAAGAACACAATACATTAAATTTGTACTACAAATGTCTTCTTTACAGCTGTTATAGATTTTATTCAAGTAAAATTCCTTGGATCAAGCTGAGTTCAACACATGATGTCCTTGTGCCTCTACCTGTTCTGCAATCATATTCGATGGTGAAGTTGCCAAATAGAAAGTGAGGTCATAATTCAGTGACGGTTTGATGTATCAAAACCAGACTTGGTTCTTGGACACGGGACCCCATTCTGAGGAAACACAAAAAAGAGGCCTTTGCCGAGTACGAGCGGAGTAGAGTACAACTTATTCAACGTATAATGAATAAAGTAACACTGTAATTCAGTTTCAGATTCAAATCTTTATGATTGAAAAGTGACATAAAATTTTAATTATCTCAAGAGAATTTTAATTACCTCTTTTCATGATGTCTGTTACATAGTTACTTGAACCAAGTTAAGACTATTTGACTGAGAAATCACTGATTCTTCTGCACAGTTGCACATCCTATCAAACCTACCAGCTGTGCTGCCACATACTAATACATAGTCCTCTTAGTCGTGGATACGAGATTATGATGTCACACTCAGACACTCTCTCTCTTTCTCTCTCTCACACACACACACACACACAGACACACACACTTTTTCACTTCACAATATGGTCAGCATAACTTCTAACACTCCTAAAGTTTTTATTATCCATGACAACAGAAACTGAAATAAGGTCCATTTTAATTTTGTTACTATATTGTACTTTTGTTTATCCATACTATAAGATGGGGTGGCAATTTTAACTGAACCTAATTTTTCATATGAAGTATTTGCAACACCTCCCGTACACCACAGTTTATCAAAGTTACATGGTGCCAGTAACCTTTTTTTTTTTTTTTTTTTTTTACGAGTAGTTGGAGCTATATCCTAAAACAGCTCACCTAAGTCTTACGTAATCTACAGCACCATTTTTTCAGTCATGGCCTGTGGTTGCAGCAATCAGAGTGTCTGTTTGCAGCTGGATGCAAACAGTCTAAACCACAAAGTGTTGCTCTTTGCAGCCACAACACAATAAAATGCATTGCTCAGTGCACATGTGTATCATGTTAAAGTTCACCTCAAGATAATCTTGAAAAATGATCTTGAATAATCTCTGCTTTCATAGAAATATTGTTTATTGCATTTTGATATTCAAATTTTCATTTACCAAAATTAGTTACTTAAATAAAATTAAGACTGTTTAATTTGAGATGGAAATTGCAGACTGTTTCAGATTGTAGAGAGTCTTCCTTCACACATAAGAAATGATTAACACAGTTGAAGATCACAATAAACCATTACTCCGAACTGGGCAGTATCACTTTGACCTATCACATCTGCCTGTGTTGCCAGCCTCCAGTATATACCAATGCCCAGTCCTCATAGTCATGGATAGGGGATTCCTTCATGGTACTGGTATTTACTGATATCACAGTACCGTGACAGTTCTAGCTAAACTCAGTGCTCTATAGTCAGTCAAGGTGACTCATTATACCAGGGGTGTCAAAATCTGGTCCTGGAGGGCCAGGGTCCTGCTGGTTCCCGTTTTCACTTCTTAGTTACCTGTTGATTTTCACCTTGAAAACAGATGAGCACGCTCTGCAGCCAATCAGAGATTCGATTCAGTTGGTCAACAAGAAAAACAGCAGGACCATGGATTTTGACATCTGTGCTTATAGGATGACAGCTGTCATGCTGTTACTCAGCTGTTCATCCAAAGTTTACCAGCAGAGGAAGCTATGTCCTAAAGGAGCTCATCCCAATCTTCTCTCACAGCACTACATTCTCAGATGTTGGTTATAACTGCGGCAGTCAAGGGTGTTACTAATGCAGTCATGTTTACATGCAATTAAACGGGAATTCAATGATTCAGTCAAAACGTCTGGAAAATTAGCTCAGTTATGTTTAGCATATGCCTGGACACCTCATCATTAAAATGAGACACAAACATGTTGGTTTTGGATGTGTCAGTGGTGAACAGCTGTTGCCGCAGCAGGCTAATTATTTGCTTGTTTGTTTGTTTGTTTGTAGGGATGTACCCGAATCCGAATACGTTATTCGGAAAAGCACGGATAATGCGATGGAAACAGATACTGTATTACTTCTGTCCGAAGTTGCTCGTTGTTACTCGGGGAAAAACATGTTCTGTGCATCAGCCATTATTTTTCTTCAAATCGATTCATATCATTGTGGATGGCCACAAGATGAAAATGCCCATTCTGTTTGCACCATAGGACTTTCACTTCACTAACTAGTCGTTTCATTCACTACACACTGAAAAGTGACTGCTGTTCATTAGTCGCCCCCACCGTCTACTACGGTGCGGCAGTTAGCGAGACAAGCATTACCCCCGCAACGTATACACCAAAATGAAGCTTAGTAGTATTTAGCTGTATGTGTTAATTTCCCCCATGAGTAAAAAAGGTCGAAATATATTACACATTATTGAAAAATGACTGTTATATTCCGCAGTCACCCCCACCGAGTCAGCGCAAATTACTGTTGTAAAATAGTACTTCACGCTTCCCTAGCGAACCAGTAACGTTAACACATAAAGAATCGTGAACGCAGCATCACTGGAATCTAAGATCATTCCCTTCAACTGAAGGATATTTTTCTATATATGTTTACTGTAAATAGTATCTATTTCCAACGAAAAACAGAATCTTTCAATTTATAAAACATTTTTTTTTCTATTTCTGATTTTTTTCTGTTTCTGACCCCCAGTTAAAGGGGTGGTGAATATATGTGTGTGTGTGTGTGTGTGTGTGTGTGTGTGTGTTGGGGGGGGGGGGGGGGGGGGGGGGGGGGTGGTTCTGAAAGTTTATAAAACTTTAGTTAAAAATGAAAATGCAAAAAGAGAGGAGGAGAGGGAGAGAGAGGGAGAGAGAGAGAGAGAGAGAGAGAGAGAGAGAGAGAGATGAAAAATACAGTATGAGAATGTGAAAATATATTTCATAATTAATTATATTCCAATATTAAATCAATAAGGCACAAAAATTGCATAGCCTATGAATATTAGGTTAGAAAGCACAACATTTGTCCTATTTACATGTTTTCGTAATAAACTACACACACTTCTGGCCTACTATCCAAATAAGATACAGATACAGATCATTTTCATGCCTGAACAGATACAGATAGAGATAGGGAGGTCTCTGTACATCTCAATTTGTTTATTTGTTTGTTTATTTGTTTTTTTGTTCTGCCATACAGAAGAGTTACAGACCATTTGAATCTGAGGCTACAAATTTATTTTCTAACAACAGAAAGAAAAGGTGAAGAAAGCATTTTTAGACATGGTTTAACAATGTACAGTGAACAATGCTATGCTCAAGCTCATCTCACTGTGACTGCAACATGTGGTCTGTTTTTGTTCCTAGATACTGTACAAGCAGAAAATTCAGTGAGTTTCTAAAAGCAGAATAATAAATGTCAACTAAAACCAGCATTCAGGAAGACAAAAATGTTCCACAAATTCAAACTGCTTCAAACATGTAAAAACTGATTTACATACAACAGTAGATATGAGTACATCAACAACTGACTATACTAACGACTGACTATATAACTGACGATGACTTGAATTTTACTCAACAAGAAATTAAAATCCTTTAATAACAACAAAATAGCAACAAAAATTTATATAAATTGCAAGGTGATAATTGTTAGAATGCAGAGGATGGCCATCAAATGAAATGATAAATGCAAGTTTGAACGCAACAATTGATGCTTGTGCAGTTCAGTTTTACTGCCACGCACTTCTTGATTATGGTTTGCATGAAAGAGAAAGAGATGAGGGTGGATGGGGGGGATTGATGGGGCAACAGGAATGGGGGGGGGGGGGGGGGTCAAGAAACGAATTAGGTATTGAACAGATTTTGTCCAATTAAAGTTGAATTTCATCTCACATTACTTTCACAAACTAGCTGAAAGTGTGTGACAATGATTGGAATCAACACATGGAAAGTTGTGACTGATAATTAAAAATAACAGTAAGCCATAAAGAATGTGTCAGTTCACATCACATAGTTTCTTTCACAAAATTAGACCAAGATAGGCAGAGGGGGTGAAGAGTCAAAAGAGGAGGCAGTGTTTTGTACAGTGGGAAACATAGCATGCCGGTGTAGCCAGTCAGTGCTGAGCTAGGCCTTTACTCCACCCACCATCCACCTGCAAAAAACAAAGCTCCACAAAGCAACTGCAGACAGATCAGGAAGAGTCATGACATCATAAACTAGGGTTCTTCAGCTGTTGAACTTTGGAGCTTCACCCTCATCTCTGTGTCCTGCCCTCCCGCGGTTCTTTTACCGGGATTTGATCCAGTACTGTTGTTGTCATTCCATCTGACTTTACGGCAACCCATACAGACTGCTATCACACTGAGCATTAGCAGAATCAGACAGCCCACACTCTAAGCAAGAGTGTGACACATAACGTATCCAAAAAGAAAAAAAAAAGTAGATAATTATCAGAATGGGCCTTATGTGTTAATGAAGTAAATCATATGTATGGCTGGCATAGTAAAATTCACATTCTCATCTCTCTCACCAACCTAAACAAACAAGATGTATAAAGCAAAACATAAGACATAAGACAAAAACATTGAAAATGCCATGCCCGAGTTTTTCCACTTGATTCCAAATATTCAAACCGAATATCATGGGTTGTACATATTAATGCTTTTATTATTATTGTTTGTTGTTGCTGTTGTTGTTGTTTTTTGTTTACTTGTTTGTTTTACATTGGAAAACTCACTCTCCATGTCAGATGTTAAACAACAACGTTTAGACTGTCAAAACAGAGCCCTGTCATCACACCAGCAGACAAATGATTTTGTCACTGTTAAAAACAAATGGATGAAGTCCAGTTGTGTTCCTGCGACTAAAAAATCAAGAACTTGTTTGGGAATCTCACCATTGGAATAAGAGACTATACATGGACATCACCAGTCATATTATAAATTTGTGCAGGATTTTGTGACATTGCCACAGCAACAAAATATAACCATATTAACTACTCACCAAGGATATACACCAGTTGATCCTTAATTTCTTCACATCAGTAGAGTTTTTAGGTTCGCACCCTTGTAGATGTATTTCTCCAGATTTGCTGTCCCAGTCAGACAGGCAACATGATAAGTATTTGCCATCGAGAAGCACCAGCACTGTCCAGAGCAGAGATGGGACACAGCACTGTACCATGGTCCATGTTCGCTTGCAGCATTCTTGAACACCATTGCAACTGCAAACTGGCTTAAAGATACTTATCATGAGTCCAAATAAAAAAAGCATTGGTATGATCAAAAGTGCAGAAAAAGTAATAATATTACAAATCCTTATGCAAGGACAAACAAAATTTGCATTCACAAGTCTTTCAATGCCTACTACTATCATGCCGATGATTATATTATCAAATGGAAGTTTTTTTGCAGTCTGCAGCTTTTTTATCATATTCACAATCTTTTCCAAAGCTGTTGTGAGGTCCATTGTTATCAATACAAGATAATTAGCCCCAAGACAAAAAAAATTTCACCACACACTGACCCTGACTGACTCAGGTTGATCCTTTATAAATACTGAGAGCACACCCACATTGGCTGCTACTTTGGGGAGGCGGAGCCATCCTAACTGCATTTCTGGGGACTTGTACAGAGACGAGAGGCAAATATGTTACTATGTTAAAGCTGAAAATTGACTATTTTTTTTCTTGAAGGAACAAAGAAAATGTACTTCATTCACACGCAATTCATTGAGATGGATGATGAAAGATATTCCAGACATAACAAGATGTGGTAAAAATTTAAGATGAAGAAACTCATAACATGCTCACGAAAGGAATGGTTGAAGAACCACTTTTGTAGCAGACTGTAGAGATCCATTAAAATGAAATGAAAATTTTCACAAGATAGCTGACCGAGATATATTCACGGCATCTTAAAAGACTGCACATTTGTATATCATATCTCAATAATTTACTTAGATTTTCATATATGTGATCTTACAGTAGCGTTTTTTCTTCAGGGTTGTAACACATTTTGAGGAATTAACCCGCACGTGTAGCCGATGTGTAAATATAATTCGTTTATATTTTACCAATAATCCATTTTCAGTTTCTGTATGCACTTTGTTGTTTTTCTGTATGCACATGCTTATGTATATGTATTTCTTTTGGGGAGCTTTTATTTTATTTATTGTACATTTGTTGTGTGACCTCTGACATCTTGTGACGTTGCTCTGTAAATTCACGGGTTTCTCCTTAATCGACTTGGATGCTGTAATGAGGAGAAGTAGGCTTACACCGGTACTCATGCTGATAGCATGGTAAAGCGTGGGTAGAAATGGTAAACGGAGGCGAGAATTTTACCTTGAACAGGTCACAGATGCTGTTTTTTGTTGTTGTAATATTTATTTCGTATGCGTGTGCATTTTCTTTATTATTTATCGTGCACAGTACTTCTGCATAGAATGCTAGTCGCCGGTCTCGGGTTAGGCTAGCAGAACGCGTGTTTGGTCTAACATGTGGTCTTATTTTCTGTTTCGCTCCTCTGTTAAATGTACATGTAGACGATCGCTTTATGAATACAGATAAGTTTTTGTACTGCTGTTTTTGTGTGTCACACAGGTATGTAAGCTCCCCCCTTTTTTATTTTGTCTTGTAAATTTGTTTTGTCTTATTAATCTTGTTTTTGCATAAGCATAATGTATATTTTGTTATAACTTCATATTCTTGTTTAACTTTAATATTAGCTCTTAGTATCTAAAGGAAAATTTGCGTGTTTTTTTTTTCCTGAGTCGACTGGACGCTGTAATGAGGAGAGAGAGATGTACATGTGGACGATCGCTTTATGAAGTTTTTGTACTGCTGTCTTTGTGTGTCACACAGCCGGTTGGACGCTGTGATCAAGAAAGAATAAATCCTGCCCCTTGGTTGGTTAACCAGAGATTGTCTTCTTATTATACACAATATACAACACAACGCAGAGTTCTAAAAGAGTCAGACCAGACCTGTCACACATGGCTTTATTTACCTAATTTTTCAGCAATGCAGTCATGCATTGACAAGGAAGATCTGAGTAGAAAATTAAGTTGGATAACTGAAATAGCATTCAGTGGGTTCAAAATCAAAGATTAACATGTAGGACTACATATATCTACGAAACATCCATCCGAAAAACGCTGCTGCTCTAGTCTGTGTGTTTTAGAGCTGTCCCTGAAGACCGAAAACCGATGAAATGATTTAAAGAATTGACTCTTGGTTTTGGAAAGGTATAGACTGCACTGGTACAATTACTTAATCAGTCCATGTTTTGTGGCAAAATTGGAAGAGAGGACACAAAGCTAACCATGAGTTACGTGTAGAGGAGGAATTGGTTTGATTTACAGGAATTGAAGATGAAGCCATTCCAGAAAATAAGTATGGACTTGATATGTAAATTTAAGCCCGACCAGACACACACTGCCAGATGGGAAAGCGAATACATAACTGCACATGATTGCATGTGTGTCATGGAACAAAAGAAAAAAAACAACCAAAAAAAAAAACTTTTCTCCTGACAAAGTTGCCCCCAAATCCAGTGGTGGACAGTAACGAAGTACATTTCCTTGAGTACTGTACTTAAGTACCTTTATAGAGTATCTGTACTGAGTATCACTTTTTCTGGAAACTTTTACTGCACTACATTTGATATGTTAAAACTTATGTTAAAGCTGAATTATGACAAAATTCATTTCTGAAATGGAACAGATTAAATGTATTTCATATGTATTTCACACATAATTCATTGAGATGGATGATGAGTGGTATTTCAGACATGTCAAGTATGGTTAAAAATTATACAAAGGAATCTTACAACGCGTTCGTGAAAGGAATGGTTCAAAAACCACTTTTGTAGCAGACTGTAAAGATGCATTAAAATGAAAACTCTGAAATGTTAACATCTTAAGAGATTATACATTTGCATATCACATCTAAATAATTTACTTAGATTTTCATATAACTCTACCGAGTACCGGCTCTGGGATATGACAGGTAAACCAAATCACCACTATCAGTCTCAGTGTGGAGAACATGGGCACATCATTGGCTTGACAGTCTCGCTCTTGACTCAAGAGCAGCCAGATGTGTAGTTCTGCTCCATTGTCTTGATCATAAATGATGCGGAAAAATTTGATGTAGTTCTGTTCACACAATCCATCAGAAGAGGCCTAGTCACATTTATCCATGTCCTCTTTTGCTCTTACCAATAATTTCTGGGTCCAGACAGTCTAAACAATTCAAGGTATATAACTTATCATATAGAGCTAAGAAGAATATCTTTGAGACTCTGGTTTGGTGTCTGTCTTGCTCTCATCTTTGGGTTCAAGTGAATCAACGTCTACTCATTGGCATCACCAACACCACATGCTTACAGCTTCTTTCTAAGCGAAGACACAAGTGTTATATCTAGTACCCGGTATAGAGAATTTTTGTTTACCTGAAGAAGAATGATCAATATGTATAAATACTTATAGATTCTGTATAAAGAAAAGCCAAAAGTTAAACTGAAGGGAGGAACTAGGTGACCCATCCATAACAGATTAAACAGGTTTAAAAGCTTAAGTTGGAGCAAGGAGATATCAGCAATCATCATTTGAACAATTTCTGCAGTGATGAGGCTGTAATTTTCCATTTTGTCTGCATTAACAGGATCAGAAAACAAATAATATGGAAATGTTGTCAACATGTTTGTTGTTGTTGTGTAACGCATTATTAGTCACACTGTTGTTGAACGATCAGCTATCACACAACGATCATTACCACTATACACACGGGTAAAATTGATTCTCCTTTCAGATGAGACTGATGTTTCCTATTCTTATGAATTGCGACAATTGGATTTGTAAAAAAATAAATAAATAGGCAACGCGTAAGAGGCCGTAACTTAAATGTATTAACTTGCTCGAACAAACAAACACCCAACACCTCTTATTTACACACACACAAACCAAATGCCAGTCTTAACGTTCGCTCCGTCTCCGTATTCGCCGCGCAATCCATGAAGAAAGTCATTCAACACAAAACGGTAATCCAACGCAATATGAAAAATAAAGACTCCCCAAAAAATCAACGAACAGCAAAAAAAAGATAATCCACCGTGCATCCAGCAAAAAAAAAGGAAAGAAAAAAAGAACAACCTCACCGCTCCGGCAGGAATAGGGATCCGAAGATTTTACCTGCGTTCAGGCGTGAAATGCGGTGATTGCAAGTTTTTTCAAAGAAACGTTCACGCAGTTCCTTTTTCAGTTGAATTTATTTTGAGTGCACTTTAAATGCTCAGGTCCCCCGCAGACTCCCTGACTTTCTTTTCACGCTCCTCTCCCGCCACACCCGTGTCTCGTTTTTAAAAATATTTTGAGAGTTCCCGGGCTGGAGAGTCAGCTGACAGTTGGGTCAGCTGACCGGTTTGACGGCCAGCTGATTTCCCCCAACACAGCAAACGAAAATAAAACAACAGACTGGTAAAAATTAAAACAACCATAATACATTTTGGGGATGGAATATTACCTTATAGGGATTCCCTTTATTGATGGTCAACCGTCATCCTGTTAACCTTGAATTAAAAAAAAAAGGAATCCTAAAACCCTTATGTGGCGGTGCTACATAGACCCCCCCCTCCAGCCGGAGGTTTCTAAGGTCAGGCCCCATAAAATCTTTTAAGATTAACCACATTTACCGTGTATTGTTTATTAGGTGGGTTATTCCATCCTATCCTGTAATTTAATGGTCCTAATTTTTTAACAATAGTAGCTGGCCCTTCCCACCTAGGCGCTAGCTTGGCGGAGAATTTTTCATTGGCCTTGGAGAAAGGGTGCGACCTGACCTAGACTAAGTCACCCTGCCGAAAGTGCGCATCTTTCCTGCGGGAATTATAATACCTAGCTTGTCGGGCCTGGTGCTTCCCCACTCTCCTTTTAACCTCCTCCGCCATCTTCTGCTGTCTTTCCACCAGGTGATACGCCGCGTACTGATCGGGAGGCGGGGTTTTGTGTATCAGCCTCTCCAGTGGCCCTTGAAGTTTCCTGCCCAGGGCAAGCTCAGCAGGAGCCCTGCCAGTGGTCTCCGGTTGGGCAGTATTGAGGGCAAAGCGGAACTCCGGTATCCACTGGTCCCAGGTGTTGTGGTACTGGCCGACAAATGATGCAATCATGGTTTTTAATGTCCGGTTGATGCGTTCGGTCAGGTTTGTTTGAGGGTGGTAACTGGTGGTAAGTTTCTGAACTACCCCCCATGTCTTGCAGAGATCAGTTAAGAGGGTAGCAGTAAACTGCGGACCTCTGTCTGACACCAGGTACTGTGGCACCCCCCAGCGAGCGAAGATTTCCTCCCTGAGGATCTTAATGAGACGAGGCGTTTTGCTGTCTCTCAGGGAGAACATTTCCACCCTATTGGAAAAGTAGTCAACCACCACAAGGAGGTACGAGTTGGCCTTTTTTGCTCCTTGGGAATGGACCCATAAGGTCAATTCCCAGCATCTCCCCGGGTGCTGTGACTATGGTGCTTTGGAGCAGACCTGATGGCTTGGTGTTATCTGCCTTGTACTGCTGACAGGTTAGGCAGGCCTTGGTGTGTTCCCACACATCTTTCCGAATACTTGGCCACCAGGCAACCTCCAGGACCCGCCACAAAGTCTTCAGCCGACCAAGATGACCGCCCAAGGGATTGTCATGAAAGTACCGAAGGAACTCAGGGACCAGAGACTGGGGAACAACCAACTGGCACTTTTCTCCTCGGTCTCGTAACGGGACTCTTCGGTACAGCACCCCCTGGTGGATGATGAAGCCAATGCGGTTAGGAGGAGCTGATGACTGCAAACTGTTCTTTCTTAGGTCGCACACATGTTGGTCCTTATCCTGTTCCTGGGCAATTTCTGCTAAGGTGGTAGGAAGCTCGGAGTGGACTTTAGTGGAGATGGCCAGACATGGTGATGGATGAATGGAGAGAGGTTCAAAGGCTCTGGACAGTGCGTCAGGAGCAGAGTTGAAGCATCCTTTCCGGTAGTGGACTTTGAAATTGAATTGCTGCAGTCGAAGTGTCCACCTCGTTAGACGAGAGGTGGTCTTTGTGCAGTTGAAAGCCCAGGACAGTGCAGTGTGGTCAGTGAAGACATTGAACTCCACCCCCTCCAGATAGTGTCCCCACTTCTCCACAGCCCAGACGACTGCAAGGCACTCTTTTTCAGAGGTGGAATAATTCCTCTCTGGGCCTCGGAGTCCCCTGGAGGCGTAAGCTATCACCCGCTCACCCTCTGATGTGTTTTGGGAGAGGATTGCTCCGAGACCCACTTCACTGGCATCAGTGAGTACCTGGAAGGGCAGGGATAGATTGGGCTGTGCAAGCACTGGAGGGTTCATCAAAGCCTGCTTCAAGGCATCCATGCTGGCTTGACACTCACTGGTCCAGTTCCACTCCACCCCTTTCCTCTTAAGATGGTTTAGAGGGGCTGCAAGATCAGCAAAGTGAGGGATGAATTTGTGGTACCAGCCTGCGAGTCCCAGGAAACGCTGTAAGGCCTTCACATCCTGAGGTACAGGGAAGTCCAACACAGCCTGTGTCTTGGATGGATCAACCTCCACGCCTCTGTTGGAGACAATGTGGCCCGAAATTTCAACTCCCTCTTAAAAAGTGGCATTTTTTCATGTTGAGGCTGAGGTTGGCTGCCTGTAGCCTCTGAAAGACAGATGCCAAGTCACGAAGATGCTGTTCTTGGGAGCGAGAATACACAATAATGTCGTTGATGTAGACAAAACATATTTTTCCCCTTGACTCTCCCAAGACCTTCTCCATTAACCGTTGGAACGTTGCAGCTGCATTCCGTAGTCCAAATGGCATACATTTAAACTGGAAGAGGCCAAGAGATGCTATAAAGGCTGTTTTCGGCTTGCTCTCTTCTGCCATAGCCACCTGCCAGTAGCCAGACTGCAATCCAATGAACTGAACCAGGAGGCGCCTTCCAGTGATTCAAGGATGTCATGGATAATTGGCATTGGATAAGCGTCAGGTAAGGTCTTTGCATTTAATCGCCTGTAGTCGACACAGAATCTGTAGGATCCATCGGGCTTGTTAACAAGGACCACAGGAGAGGACCAGGCTGACTGAGAAGGTTCAATGATGTTATCTTTAAGCATTTTCTCAACATGCTCTTCTATGACTCTCTTCTTCAGAGGGGACACGTGATACGCCTTGGATCTTACAGGCATTTCATCCTGCGAGAAGATGGTGTGCTTTTCCACAGCTGTCTTCCCCAGTATATTGGAGGTGATGGAGGGCCAATCTCTTATGAGCTGTTGGAGCTCCTCAGGACAGTCCGTATCATAGGACGGCAAGGACTCTGTGTTTGTGGTGGAGACCCAGCAAGGTAGAGGTTCCCCTGGAGGTAGGGCATAGTAGAGATGAACGCCTTTCTGACAGGTGAGGTTAGGAGTTTTGTTCCACAAGTTAGTATTGGCAGTTTGTTGCAAAAATGAATAATAGGTGTATCCTGTATCAGTTTTCACCCCATAGCTGTTCTTAGCCAGATTGAGGATGGCTCCAGTCTTGGAGAGGAAGTCCAGTCCGAGGATCAATGGAAAAGCAAGATGGCGGTCCTCCATTACATAGGTTTCAACTGCCCGTGGTCTGCCATGCCAGTCAAAACAGAGACTTTTCTTACCCAGAGCTTGGTGAACTGTACCATCCGCCATGACAAACCTCTGTCTCTCCGCAGGTAGGAAGGCTTCCTCTGCCAGCGCCATCTGCTTCCACAAGCTCTCCTTCATCAGGGTAAACGTACTGCCTGTGTCTACCACCGCTTCTCCTTGGATTCCTCTGATGATAATGGGAACTAGTAGGAGGTTAGGTTCTTTATTTCTGTAGCCCTGGTGTTGCACTACAGTGACCTCCGCTGTTACCCTCTGAGATGTTTTTTTACCTGGTTTACCTGTACTTGCCTGTACCTTCTGCCAGTACTCCTTAGCTCCAGAGCAATCCCTCTAGACCATGGAACCCACCTTCACCAGCTGTGTCACTGTTGTTACCGTTCCACGCAGGCATCCAGCTATCTTTGGGTTGATGTTGTTCAAGATGCGCCTCACTATCTCATCCTCTGGCATGTCTCGCTTCCATTTGAGACACAGTGCCCGATAATCATAAGCAAAGTCTCTAAGACTCTGCTCAGGTTTCTGCACCATGGCCCTCAGTTTCTCTTCCACTTCGCTCATATAGTCAGTGGGGAGGAAAGCAGACATAAAAGCATTTTTGAATGAGACCCAATCATGAACATGGCCTTTTTCCGCCTTCCACCAACTGAGTGCTGGCCCCTTTAAAACTGTGGACCGTGCACCTAACAGCTCATGGTTGGAAAGTGGTCTTAGATCGAGGAAGTTTTCACACTGCTCTATAAAGTTAAGGACATCAGAAGTTTCACTAGTGGAGCCAAAGGTTGGAAATTCCAGACGGACAGGAGGCTTGGAGTAGTATGGAGAAGCACCAGGCAGACTAAATGGTGTTGTGGGCGCTATGGGTGCTATGGGACTGACATCAGTGGAGACTGCTATGGTGCGCTGTGGTATGGGAGTGCTTGTTGGTCTTATTCTGTTAAGCTGCTTCTTCCATTGCTCCTCTCTGCGTAGGAGACAGTTAACTATGCCCCTCTCCAGCTTTGTTATGTTGGCCATTAGAAAATCTTCTAGTTGGCTAAGCTAGAATTGACATAATCCCTTAAGTTTGACTCTCTATTAAGAGCGCTGGAAACAGAATCTCTAAAATCAGTTTCAAGTTTGCTTACCTGTTCTTTTAGAGAAATTACATTGTTTTTTAACTCTTCATACTCAGTTTGTGCACCATTCTCCCCTTCTCCTCTGTTAATTTCAGGAATTCGTTGACCACCCACACCCTTATCACCATCATCATCATCATCATGTTCATTATGTACATTAACACCGCCACCATCATTATTTTCACCATCAGCATTATCATTATCTTCTTCATCAACATTATCATTGTCATCTAGGTATAAGAACTCAGCAAAGAGGTTATTTCTTCAGCTGGATTTCTCCTTGTTACAAAAGGCTTAGCAGTGAAATCAGGATCACCAAACGCAGGCCAAGAGCCTTGTTCAGCCATAGAAGTGGTTGCCTCAGCAAGGTCTATCAGTTTATCTGTTGCCATTTTACACAATCCACTACAATTAATTTTACAGAAACAAAATCAGTGTAAATCAATCCCCGTACGGGCCACCATATGTAACGATCAGCTATCACACAACGATCATTACCACTATACACACGGGTAAAATTGATTCTCCTTTCAGATGAGACTGATGTTTCCTATTCTTATGAATTGCGACAATTGGATTTGTAAAAAAATAAATAAATAGGCAACGCGTAAGGGGCCGTAACTTAAATGTATTAACTTGCTCGAACAAACAAACACCCAACACCTCTTATTTACACACACACAAACCAAATGCCAGTCTTAACGTTCGCTCCGTCTCCGTATTCGCCGCGCAATCCATGAAGAAAGTCATTCAACACAAAACGGTAATCCAACGCAATATGAAAAAATAAAGACTCCCCAAAAAATCAACGAACAGCAAAAAAAAGATAATCCACCGTGCATCCAGCAAAAAAAAAGGAAAGAAAAAAAAGAACAACCTCACCGCTCCGGCAGGAATAGGGATCCGAAGATTTTACCTGCGTTCAGGCGTGAAATGCGGTGATTGCAAGTTTTTTCAAAGAAACGTTCACGCAGTTCCTTTTTCAGTTGAATTTATTTTGAGTGCACTTTAAATGCTCAGGTCCCCCGCAGACTCCCTGACTTTCTTTTCACGCTCCTCTCCCGCCACACCCGTGTCTCGTTTTAAAAAATATTTTGAGAGTTCCCGGGCTGGCGAGTCAGCTGACAGTTGGGTCAGCTGACCGGTTTGACGGCCAGCTGATTTCCCCCAACACAGCAAACGAAAATAAAACAACAGACTGGTAAAAAATTAAAACAACCATAATACATTTTGGGGATGGAATATTACCTTATAGGGATTCCCTTTATTGATGGTCAACCGTCATCCTGTTAACCTTGAATTAAAAAAAAAAAGGAATCCTAAAACCCTTATGTGGCGGTGCTACAGTTGCTCTGTATGTAATCCTGCACTTGGCTTGATAGGATTCAAGTGGGTGCAAACTTTTGATTCCATTACCATGATACTGTCTGATTCAGAGTAATGGTTCATTGTGATGTTCATAATCTGTTTCATATGTGTGAAGATACTCCATAATTTTAAACGGCCCCCTCAACTCTTCTTTGTAGGTATTTGAAAATTTATTTGCCAAAATGCAATAAAATAGTATTTCTAAAAAGGAAGAGAGTGTTCACTATCATTTTTTTTTTACTTTCCTGAGGTGAACTTTCATATGCGAGATGTGCACTGAGCAATGCATTTGTTTTGGGTTCTTTTTTTTGTTCTGTGGGTGAAAAGAGCAGCAGTTTGTGGCCCAGGCTACGTGCACCTTGCTGCAAACAGAAACTCTGTCCTTGTCATGATGGTCTAGGTTTGTTACACACTTGGGGTCACATTGCATTCTGGAGTATACTTTTACCTCATGCTATTTCTCAACTTGGTATATGACACAGTTCCAATTGTCAATGGGTATTTTTAGTTGTCACACTAGAAAAATACACTCTGGACTGAATTAAGTGATATAAGGTAGGGCAGAGTTTTGGTTCTTTTTTTCTTTAAGGGAATGCTATTGCTATGTTGAGTATATGAATTGAAGAGTTTAGTGATGTTCTTGAAGCTTACTCAACTGGTGTTGGTGAGAAAGATTGGAACATTTTAAGGGTCTCAAGAGAACACACAAAGATAACCATGCGTTAAGCTTAACTGAGGAGGAGAAAATGGTTTCTACAAAGTAAAGAGGGAAACCAAGGTGACGCAGAAAGCACAAGCTAGGATATAAAAACAGGAAACCACATGTATGTGCTGGAAGAAGCATACAGACATCATATACAAAATGCACAAGATATATTCTTTAGTAAATTAGAACACTGTTAAAACACACAATGTCTCCTGTTTAGACGTTTGCAATGATTTTTCTTCCTAAGAATCCTTTCATTCATTGCTGCTAGTATGCATTTTGAATCACCGTCTTTCATCAATTCCTCCTTGTACATAACTCAAACTGGGACTAATGGTTTTCATCATCCATCAACCACTGGAACATCTAAACTATGAGCAATCCAGCACATCAAATCTGTGAACTGTCTGCCCACTACCACTAAATGCAAATACTAATGGGATTACAAAGAGACAAAGTTTAAAAGACAAATACAAAGGAACACCAACAAAGTAAAACTGAGAAATAATTACTCACCAGAGACATATATCTGAAGTTCCTTAACTGAGTGGGGTTTTTTTTTGTCATTTGTCTTTGGTATTAGTGGATTCACACCACTGTGAGAGCCCTGGTAGGTCTGTTTTTGCTGACTGGTGTTCCCAGTCACTTAGTGTACATGACAAGTGTTGCCCATCAAGAACCACCAAGGCTGGCCACACCAGAGATGGGACACAGCACTGGACAAAGAGCCAAGATCCAAATAGACCCAAATAAAAAGAAAAATTATGATAGTAATGGTAAAAACATAAATAAATAAATAAATATAAAGGACCAAAATAAAAGTAATCACATTACAAATCATCACACAAGGACAGACAACATTTACATCTACAAGCTTTTCGACGCACATGGTGTCCACAGGTCACAGGTTAACAAATACGATCAGTGAAAGGCTTTTACTAGTCCGTGGTTTTCTCACCATTTCACAAAAGCTTGCTGCCATTTTTGACACCATCCTTAAATAGCCTAAGACACAAAGATACAGACACACACTGAGTCTGACTTCTCATCTTTATAAACACCTAGGGCACACCCACATCGGCTGGCACTTCAGTGAGGTGGAGCCACCATGTCTTCATTTTTGAGAACCTGTGCAAAGACCCTGGCAAATTAGTCATCATATTAATGCTAAATTATGATTAATGTCATTTTAAAATAGAATAAAATAAATCTATTCTATTTAAACATCATCCGTTAGAGTGAATGATTTTCCAATGGAATAAAATGTTTAACTGATATGTCAGACATATCTAAATATTGTTAAAATTGTATAAAAGCACATACATCTTAAACCATGTTCATGACTGGAGTGGTCTGAAAACCACTTTGTAAGGTGGGTGTAAGGGAGATCCATTAAAGTGTTAAACACTGTACCATTCTTAAAGTAAAACTGAAAATGTGTAGGCAATGAGTTAATGACAGCTCAAACATGTTTTTTTTTAAAGAAAACAATTGCACAAGATGTATTTGGGACATCTAAAGAGACTTTATAATTGCTCTCCACATCTAAATAATTTGGATTTTCTTATATTGACACATTTTGGTTCATGGCCTACTTTTCACTAGACTTCACTAAAACACATTAATCCCATGGAGGCTGTCCCCTAATGAAGACCTCTCTCTAAGGCTTGAGTAATACTGTCTTTTTAAAAAAACAAACAAACAAACAACAACAAAAAAAAACACTGATCTTGAGTACATTGGATGACTGTTGTGATGATTCCAACAGTCTGAACTGATGTCATTTCAGTGCTCATGGCAGGTTAGTAACGTTCTTTTTTTTTCTTTTTCTTTTTTTCAGAAAACCTATGGAATGTGCCGCTGGTCCTTTGTCTTATTCCATTGATTTTTTTAGAAAAATTCGGAAAATTTCAAGAGTGAAAAGAGACACAAAACTAACCTTAAGTTAAGCTGACCTAAGGAGGAGGAAATGGTTTGGTTCTGGTGAGCTGAAAATGAAAGTAAGGGTGACACAGGAAACATAAGCTAAATATAAAAACAGTCATATATATATATTGGTCTTACACAAAGCATACAGACATGATATAAAATAAATAAGATGTGTTCTTAAGTAAATTAAATTTCATTTGTTGGGATGTTGGGCAAGATTTTTTTTATTGGAAGTAATATTTTGTTGTGATATTTGACATACTGAACAGTTTTTTTCTTTGAGCTGTTTGAATGTTATTGACAAAAGTGAAAGTAAAAGCGAAGATGGAGTTCAAGGACTTTATGTGCACTGTATTATGTAGGGTTTTTTTTTTGTCTTTATTAAAAATCTCTCACGTTCTTTGAAGATACAACACGATACATTAAATTTGTACTACAAATGTCTCCTTTACATCTGTTATAGATTTTATTCAAGTAAAATTACTTAACAATTCAGAAACAATAAAAACATAAACAAACTAAAAACAAACAAACAAAACTGATATTATCCTATTGTTACCTAGCTGTGTCTTTAAGATATGATAGGTGTGATTCAGTGAAATCACCACCATTGGTCTCAATGTGGAGAACATGGGCACATCATTGGCATGGCAGCATCTCTCTTTTCCCACGAACAGCCAGAAGAGTAGTTCTGCTTCATTGTCTTCATAAATAATGATGTAGGAAAATGCATGTCCAGGGTCCAAGCAGCGAAGCTGCATAGGCACCCATTGTGTTTCTACCTTTTCTTCTTCTTCTGGCTAAGGTGTCTATGGCAGCCCCTAGAACCGTATGGTAAAAAGTTGTGAAATTTGGCACACTGATTGGGGATAGTACCCTGATTTGTTTCACCAAGTTTCATGCCTGCACCTCGAATGCTCTGGTGCTGTCAACGTTGAAGAACATTCATACACGTAACTTTTTAAACAGTATGCCAGATTTTCAAAAAAAAGGTACCTCGGGATTCCTTGGATCAAGCCGATTTCAACATATGATGTCCTTTTGCCATTACCTGTTCTGCAATCATATTTGACTGTGAAGTTGCCAAACAGAAAGTGAGGTCATAATTCAGTGACGGTTTGATGTATCAAAACCAGACTTGATTCTTGGACACGGGACCCCACTCTGAGGAAACACAAAAACTTCTGCATCATTTGACCACTGGGGAGCGCTGCAATAAACAAAAATGTCTTTTGGCTAATAACTGTTGATGTTTTGGCCTTAAATAGCTGATTCATGTGTTTGGTGTAGTGATGGGAGGTTCGGATCTTTTCAGATCAAGACAATGGAGCAGAACTACACATCTGGTTCTTCTTGAGTCAAGACAGATGCTGTCAAGCCAATGATCTTTTCAGGTTCTCAGATCTTTGAATCTCGTTCAGTAAAATGGACAATTTTTTTTTTCAAATCATTCGTTCATTTCGTTCATTGGAACTAGTGTGGCACTGTAACCGACATCTGAGTGATAACAGAATGAGCATGGTTCTCAAACACTAAAAGCAACAAGGTTTGCTTCACTTGGTAAAGTATAATACACAAATTCACTTTTCTTAAGCTCTTAAGCAACCTTCTGGACCATAGCCTATTGAGTTATTCAGTTGAAATAACTGATTACCTCAATTCAAAAGTTAAAGTCAAAGTCATTGATGAACCATAGCGTATGAACTCGTTCCAATGGAAAGGCAAATTAAACATCCATTCAGTATCTACATCACAGCTAGCTAGCTACGGAAATGTTCTGGTCGACCAGCTAACATTAGCAAGCTCTCCTCACCAGTAATAATAGCATTGGTCATGTTACTGCTGTAACCTCGTGAATAATGAATGAAAGCCTCAGACCCACAGACCCATAGTTATGAGTCGGGAACGAAACACTCGTTCCTCCACTGAGAATACGCAGTATTCATGTGACAAGTGAACGAGACACAAACCCAAAAACCCGCGCCGTGTCCGAAATCACTCACCACTCACTATGTAGTGCACTATATAGTGAGTTCGCCATTTTGTAGTGCTGTCCGAATGTGTAGTGAAAATTGTGTTTTCATAAACAATATTTTGTTCTAGGACCATACTGTTGCTCTTATTTCAAACAAATGCTCCACACATCTGGGGTAAGACAGCAAGGCCCCTCCAGATGTTCCTCTCATTTATTTATGTAGCCACGTGCTGCAACAACACATCTGATTTTTATTATAACACTTCCACAGTAAGGTGCGAATCTCATACACTGACATGTTTTATGGACTGCATATCTCACTCATGGTTAGCAACCAACTGCTTTCGCAAATCTTTGCCCATGGCCACTATTATCATAAATAGCTCCACGTGGTTTCATTGTTGTACACATTGAGAATTACCATGTAAATAATAGACGTAAGGTTGTAATCTCACTCTTTGTACTCATTAATTGCATCAAACATAAATAATGTAGCGCATACCTTAAGGACTCCTTTAAGACACTGGTGAAAAATATGGTATGTTAGTATATGCACTGCTAAAATGAACACATTTTTGGGGTTTTAGGTTTTCATAAACAATATTTTTGTGCTAGGGCCATATGGGGCTACTGTTGTTCTTAATTAAAACAAATTCTTGCCGTTTGAGTTCGGACTGAGTGGTTTTTGTAATATGTTCAAATCCTGTTGAAAATGCATCATATTCTGCATATAATGAAATGATGCAGTGAGTTGTTAATATTTCAAGAGTAAACTGAAGCTTTTTAAAGCCCTTTTATTTCCTATTCTACTGGGGTCACACTACAGGACATAACATCACATGACGGGACAGAGGCCTATGCAGAATAGAAGCAGAGTAGAGTACAACTTATTCAACGTATAATGAATAAAGTAACAGTGTAATTCAGTTTCGGATTCAAATCTTTATGATTAAAAAGTGACATAAAATTTTAATTATCTCAAGAGAATTTGAATTACCTCTTTTCATGATGTCTGTTACATAGTTACTTGAACTAAGTTAAGACTATTTGACTGAGAAATCACGGATTCTTCCGCACAGTTGCACATCCTATCAAACCTACTAGCTGTGCTGCCACATACTAATACATAGTCTTCTTAGACGTGGATACGAGATTATGATGTCACACTCAGACACACACACTCTCTCTCACACACACACACACACACACACACACACACACACACACACACGCATGCACTCACACACACACACACGCACACATACTTTTTCACTTCGTAATATGGTCAGCATGACTTCTAACACTCCTAAAGTTTTTAGTATCCATGACAACAGAAACTGAATTATGGTCCATTTTAATTTTGTTACTATATTGTACTTTTGTTTATACATACTACAAGAGGAGGTGGCAATTTTAACTGAACCTAATTTTTCATATGAAGTATTTGCAACACCTCCCATACACCACATTTTGTCAAAGTTACTTTTTCAATATGTCCTGCTGACATGGTGCCAGTAACTTTTTTTTTCACCAGTGGAGGGAGCTATATCCTAAAACAGCTCACCTAAATCTTATGTAATCTACAGCACTCTTTTCTCAGTCATAGCCTGTGGTTGCAGCAATCAAGAATGTTGAAAGTAGAAAAATGACTAATAGGACAGAGTGTCTGTTTGCAGCTGGGTGCAAACAGTCTAAACCACAAAGTGTTGCTCTTTGCAGCCACAAAACAATAAAAAGCATTGCTCAGTGCACATGTGTTAAAGTTCACCTCAAGATAATCTTGAAAAATGATCTTGAATAATCTCTGCTTTCATAGGAATACTGTTTAATGCATTTTAATATTCAAATTTTCATTTACCAAAATTAGTTACTCTTAAATAAATTTAAGACTGTTTATTTGAGATGGAAATTGCAGACTGTTTCAGATTGCAGGGGATCTCCCTTCACACGTAAAAAATGATTAACACAGTTGAAAATCACAATAACCATTACTCCGAACTGGGCTGTATCACATCTGCCTGTGTTGCCAGCCTCCAGTATATACCAATGCCCAGTCCTCATAGTCATGGATAGGGGATTCCTTCATGGTACTGGTATTTACTGATATCACAGTACCGTGACAGTTCTAGCTAAACTCAGTGCGCTATAGTCAGTCAGGGTGACTCATTATACCAGGGGTGTCAAAATCTGGTCCTGGAGGGCCAGGGTCCTGCTGGTTCCCGTTTTCACCTCTTAGTTACCTGTTGATTTTCACCTTGAAAACAGATGAGCACGCTCTGCAGCCAATCAGAGATTCGATTCAGTTGGTCAACAAGAAAAACAGCAGGACCATGGATTTTGACATCTGTGCTTATAGGATGACAGCTGTCATGCTGTTACTCAGCTGTTCATCCAAAGTTTACCAGCAGAGGAAGCTATATCCTAAAGGAGCTCATCCCAATCTTCTCTCACAGCACTACATTCTCAGATGTTGGTTATAACTGCGGCAGTCAAGGGTGTTACTAATGCAGTCATGTTTACATGCAGTTAAACGGGAATTCAATGATTCAGTCAAAACGTCTGGAAAATTAGCTCAGTTATGTTTAGCATATGCCTGGACACCTCATCATTAAAATGAGACACAAACATGTTGGTTTTGGATGTGTCAGTGGTCAACAGCTGTTGCCGCAGCAGGCTAATTATTTGCTTGTTTGTTTGTTTGTTTGTAGGGATGTACCCGAATCCGAATACGTTATTCGGAAAAGCACGGATAATGCGATGGAAACAGATACTGTATTACTTCTGTCCGAAGTTGCTCGTTGTTACTCGGGTGAAAAACATGTTCTGTGCATCAGCCATTATTTTTCTTCAAATCGATTCATATCATTGTGGATGGCCACAAGATGAAATGCCCATTCTGTTTGCACCATAGGACTTTCACTTCACTAACTAGTCGTTTCCTTTCACTACACACTGAAAAGTGACTGCTGTTCATTAGTCGCCCCCACCGTCTACTACGGTGCGGCCAGTTAGCGAGACAAGCATTACCCCCGCAACGTATACACCAAAATGAAGCTTAGTAGTATTTAGCTGTATGTGTTAATTTCCCCCATGAGTAAAAAAGGTCGAAATATATTACACATTATTGAAAAATGACTGTTATATTCCGCAGTCACCCCCACCGAGTCAGCGCAAATTACTGTTGTAAAATAGTACTTCACGCTTCCCTAGCGAACCAGTAACGTTAACACATAAAGAATCGTGAACGCAGCATCACTGGAATCTAAGATCATTCCCTTTCAACTGAAGGATATTTTTCTAAATATGTTTACTGTAAATAGAATCTATTTCCAACGAAAAACAGAATCTTTCAATTTATAAAACATTTTTTTTTTCTATTTCTGATTTTTTTTTCTGTTTCTGACCCCCAGTTAAAGGGGTGGTGAATATATGTGTATGTGTGTGTGGGGGGGGGGGGGGGGGTGGTTCTGAAAGTCTATAAAACTTTAGTTAAAATGAAAATGCAAAAAGAGAGGAGGAGAGGAGAGAGAGAGAGAGAGAGAGAGAGAAGAGAGAGAGAGAGAGAGAGGGAGAGAGATGAAAAATACAGTATGAGAATGTGAAAATATATTTCATAATTAATTATATTCCCAATATTAAATCAATAAGGCACAAAATTGCATTGCCTATGAATATTAGGTTAGAAAGCACAACATTTGTCCTATTTACATGTTTTCGTAATAAACTACACACACTTCTGGCCTACTATCCAAATAAGATACAGATACAGATCATTTTCATGCCTGAACAGATACAGATAGAGATAGGGAGGTCTCTGTACATCTCAATTTGTTTATTTGTTTGTTTATTTGTTTTTTTGTTCTGCCATACAGAAGAGTTACAGACCATTTGAATCTGAGGCTACAAATTTATTTTGTAACAGAAAGAAAAGGTGAAGAAAGCATTTTTAGACATGGTTTAACAATGTACAGTGAACAATGCTTATGCTCAAGCTCATCTCACTGTGACTGCAACATGTGGTCTGTTTTTGTTCCTAGATACTGTACAAGCAGAAAATTCAGTGAGTTTCTAAAAGCAGAATAATAAATGTCAACTAAAACCCAGCATTCAGGAAGACAAAAATGTTCCACAAATTTCAAACTGCTTCAAACATGTAAAAACTGATTTACATACAACAGTAGATATGAGTACATCAACAACTGACTATACTAACGACTGACTATATAACTGACGATGACTTGAATTTTACTCAACAAGAAATTAAAATCCTTTAATAACAACAAAATAGCAACAAAAATTTATATAAATTGCAAGGTGATAATTGTTAGAATGCAGAGGATGGCCATCAAATGAAATGATAAATGCAAGTTTGAACGCAACAATTGATGCTTGTGCAGTTCAGTTTTACTGCCACGCACTTCTTGATTTATGGTTTGCATGAAAGAGAAAGAGATGAGGGTGGATGGGGGGATTGATGGGGCAACAGGAATGGGGGGGGGGGGGGGGGGGTCAAGAAACGAATTAGGTATTGAACAGATTTTGTCCAATTAAAGTGAATTTCATCTCACATTACTTTCACAAACTAGCTGAAAGTGTGGTGACAATGATTGGAATCAACACATGGAAAGTTTTGGACTGATAATTAAAACAGTAAGCCATAAAGAATGTGTCAGTTCACATCACATAGTTTCTTTCACAAAATTAGACCAAGATAGGCAGAGGGGGTGAAGAGTCAAAGAGGAGGCAGTGTTTTTGTACAGTGGGAAACATAGCATGCCGGTGTAGCCAGTCAGTGCTGAGCTAGGCCTTTACTCCACCCACCATCCACCTGCAAAAAACAAAGCTCCACAAAGCAACTGCAGACAGATCAGGAAGAGTCATGACATCATAAACTAGGGTTCTTCAGCTGTTGAACTTGGAGCTTCACCCTCATCTCTGTGTCCTGCCCTCCCGCGGTTCTTTTACCGGGATTTGATCCAGTACTGTTGTTGTCATTCCATCTGACTTTACGGCAACCCATACAGACTGCTATCACACTGAGCATTAGCAGAATCAGACAGCCCACACTCTAAGCAAGTAGTGTGACACATAACGTATCCAAAAGAAAAAAAAAAGTAGATAATTATCAGAATGGGCCTTATGTGTTAATGAAGTAAATCATATGTATGGCTGGCATAGTAAAATTCACATTCTCATCTCTCTCACCAACCTAAACAAACAAGATGTATAAAGCAAAACATAAGACATAAGACAAAAACATTGAAAATGCCATGCCCGAGTTTTTCCACTTGATTCCAAATATTCAAACCGAATATCATGGGTTGTACATATTAATGCTTTTATTATTATTGTTTGTTGTTGCTGTTGTTGTTGTTTTTTGTTTACTTGTTTGTTTTACATTGGAAAACTCACTCTCCATGTCAGATGTTAAACAACAACGTTTAGACTGTCAAAACAGAGCCCTGTCATCACACCAGCAGACAAATGATTTTGTCACTGTTAAAAACAAATGGATGAAGTCCAGTTGTGTTCCTGCGACTAAAAAATCAAGAACTTGTTTGGAATCTCACCATTGGAATAAGAGACTATACATGGACATCACCAGTCATATTATAAATTTGTGCAGGATTTTGTGACATTGCCACAGCAACAAAATATAACCATATTAACTACTCACCAAGGATATACACCAGTTGATCCTTAATTTCTTCACATCAGTAGAGTTTTTAGGTTCGCACCCTTGTAGATGTATTTCTCCAGATTTGCTGTCCCAGTCAGACAGGCAACATGATAAGTATTTGCCATCGAGAAGCACCAGCACTGTCCAGAGCAGAGATGGGACACAGCACTGTACCATGGTCCATGTTCGCTTGCAGCATTCTTGAACACCATTGCAACTGCAAACTGGCTTAAAGATACTTATCATGAGTCCAAATAAAAAAGCATTGGTATGATCAAAAGTGCAGAAAAAGTAATAATATTACAATCCTTATGCAAGGACAAACAAATATTTGCATTTCACAAGTCTTTCAATGCCCTACTACTATCATGCGATGATTATATTATCAAATGGAAGTTTTTTTGCAGTCTGCAGCTTTTTTTATCATATTCACAATCTTTTCCAAAGCTGTTGTGAGATCCCATTGTTATCAATACAAGATAATTAGCCCCAAGACAAAAAAAATTTCACCACACACTGACCCTGACTGACTCAGGTTGATCCTTTATAAATACTGAGAGCACACCCACATTGGCTGCTACTTTGGGGAGGCGGAGCCATCCTAACTTCATTTCCTGGGGACTTGTACAGAGACGAGAGGCAAATATGTTACTTATGTTAAAGCTGAAAATTGACTATTTTTTTTTCTTGAAGGAACAAAGAAAATGTACTTCATTCACACGCAATTCATTGAGATGGATGATGAAAGATATTCCAGACATAACAAGATGTGGTAAAATTTAAGATGAAGAAACTCATAACATGCTCACGAAAGGAATGGTTGAAGAACCACTTTTGTAGCAGACTGTAGAGATCCATTAAAATGAAATGAAAATTTATCACAAGATAGCTGACCGAGATATATTCACGGCATCTTAAAAGGACTGCCCATTTGTATATCATATCTCAATAATTTACTTAGATTTTCATATATGTGATCTTACAGTAGCGTTTTTTCTTCAGGGTTTGTAACACATTTTGAGGAATTAACCCGCACGTGTAGCCGATGTGTAAATATAATTCGTTTATATTTACCAATAATCCATTTTCAGTTTCTGTATGCACTTTGTGTTTTTCTGTATGCACATGTTATGTATATGTATTTCTTTTGGGGAGCTTTTATTTTATTTATTGTACATTTGTTGTGTGACCTCTGACATCTTGTGACGGTGCTCTGTAAATTCACGGGTTTCTCCTTAATCGACTTGGATGCTGTAATGAGGAGAAGTAGGCTTACACCGGTACTCATGCTGATAGCATGGTAAAGCGTGGGTAGAAATGGTAAACGGAGGCGAGAATTTTACCTTGAACAGGTCACAGATGCTGTTTTTTGTTGTTGTAATATTTATTTCGTATGCGTGTGCATTTTCTTTATTATTTATCGTGCACAGTACTTCTGCATAGAATGCTAGTCGCCGGTCTCGGGTTAGGCTAGCAGAACGCGTGTTTGGTCTAACATGTGGTCTTATTTTCTGTTTCGCTCCTCTGTTAAATGTACATGTAGACGATCGCTTTATGAATACAGATAAGTTTTTGTACTGCTGTTTTTGTGTGTCACACAGGTATGTAAGCTCCCCCCTTTTTTATTTTGTCTTGTAAATTTGTTTTGTCTTATTAATCTTGTTTTTGCATAAGCATAATGTATATTTTGTTATAACTTCATATTCTTGTTTAACTTTAATATTAGCTCTTAGTATCTAAAGGAAAATTTGCGTGTTTTTTTTTCCTGAGTCGACTGGACGCTGTAATGAGGAGAGAGAGATGTACATGTGGACGATCGCTTTATGAAGTTTTTGTACTGCTGTCTTTGTGTGTCACACAGCCGGTTGGACGCTGTGATCAAGAAAGAATAAATCCTGCCCTTGGTTGGTTAACCAGAGATTGTCTTCTTATTATACACAATATACAAACAACGCCAGAGTTCTAAAAGAGTCAGACCAGACCTGTCACACATGGCTTTATTTACCCTAATTTTTTCAGCAATGCCAGTCATGCATTGACAAGGAAGATCTGAGTAGAAAATTAAGTTGGATAACTGAATAGCATTCAGTGGGTTCAAAATCAAAGATTAACATGTAGGACTACATATATCTACGAAACATCCATTCCGAAAAACGCTGCTGCTCTAGTCTGTGTGTTTTAGAGCTGTCCCTGAAGACGAAAACCGATGAATGATTAAAGAATTGACTCTTGGTTTTGGAAAGGTATAGACTGCACTGGTACAATTACTTAATCAGTCCCTGTTTTGTGGCAAAATCTGGAAGAGAGGACACAAAGCTAACCATGAGTTACGTGTAGAGGAGGAATTGGTTTTGATTTACAGGAATTGAAGATGAAGCCATTCCAGAAAATAAGTAGGACTTGATATGTAAATTTAAGCACGACAGACACACACTGCCAGATGGGAAAGCGAATACATAACTGCACCTGATTGCATGTGTGTCATGGAACAAAAGAAAAAAAACAACCAAAAAAAAAAAATTTTTCTCCTGACAAAGTTAGCCCCCAAATCCAGTGGTGGACAGTAACGAAGTACATTTCCTTGAGTACTGTACTTAAGTACCTTTATAGAGTATCTGTACTGAGTATCACTTTTTCTGGAAACTTTTACTGCACTACATTTGATATGTTAAAACTTATGTTAAAGCTGAATTATGACAAAATTCATTTCTGAAATGGAACAGATTAAATGTATTTCATATGTATTTCACACATAATTCATTGAGATGGATGATGAGTGGTATTTCAGACATGTCAAGTATGGTTAAAAATTATACAAAGGAATCTTACAACGCGTTCGTGAAAGGAATGGTTCAAAAACCACTTTTGTAGCAGACTGTAAAGATGCATTAAAATGAAAACTCTGAAATGTTAACATCTTAAGAGATTATACATTTGCATATCACATCTAAATAATTTACTTAGATTTTCATATAACTCTACCGAGTACCGGCTCTGGGATATGACAGGTAAACCAAATCACCACTATCAGTCTCAGTGTGGAGAACATGGGCACATCATTGGCTTGACAGTCTCGCTCTTGACTCAAGAGCAGCCAGATGTGTAGTTCTGCTCCATTGTCTTGATCATAAATGATGCGGAAAAATTTGATGTAGTTCTGTTCACACAATCCATCAGAAGAGGCCTAGTCACATTTATCCATGTCCTCTTTTGCTCTTACCAATAATTTCTGGGTCCAGACAGTCTAAACAATTCAAGGTATATAACTTATCATATAGAGCTAAGAAGAATATCTTTGAGACTCTGGTTTGGTGTCTGTCTTGCTCTCATCTTTGGGTTCAAGTGAATCAACGTCTACTCATTGGCATCACCAACACCACATGCTTACAGCTTCTTTCTAAGCGAAGACACAAGTGTTATATCTAGTACCCGGTATAGAGAATTTTTGTTTACCTGAAGAAGAATGATCAATATGTATAAATACTTATAGATTCTGTATAAAGAAAAGCCAAAAGTTAAACTGAAGGGAGGAACTAGGTGACCCATCCATAACAGATTAAACAGGTTTAAAAGCTTAAGTTGGAGCAAGGAGATATCAGCAATCATCATTTGAACAATTTCTGCAGTGATGAGGCTGTAATTTTCCATTTTGTCTGCATTAACAGGATCAGAAAACAAATAATATGGAAATGTTGTCAACATGTTTGTTGTTGTTGTGTAACGCATTATTAGTCACACTGTTGTTGAACGATCAGCTATCACACAACGATCATTACCACTATACACACGGGTAAAATTGATTCTCCTTTCAGATGAGACTGATGTTTCCTATTCTTATGAATTGCGACAATTGGATTTGTAAAAAAATAAATAAATAGGCAACGCGTAAGAGGCCGTAACTTAAATGTATTAACTTGCTCGAACAAACAAACACCCAACACCTCTTATTTACACACACACAAACCAAATGCCAGTCTTAACGTTCGCTCCGTCTCCGTATTCGCCGCGCAATCCATGAAGAAAGTCATTCAACACAAAACGGTAATCCAACGCAATATGAAAAAATAAAGACTCCCCAAAAAATCAACGAACAGCAAAAAAAAGATAATCCACCGTGCATCCAGCAAAAAAAAAGGAAAGAAAAAAAGAACAACCTCACCGCTCCGGCAGGAATAGGGATCCGAAGATTTTACCTGCGTTCAGGCGTGAAATGCGGTGATTGCAAGTTTTTTCAAAGAAACGTTCACGCAGTTCCTTTTTCAGTTGAATTTATTTTGAGTGCACTTTAAATGCTCAGGTCCCCCGCAGACTCCCTGACTTTCTTTTCACGCTCCTCTCCCGCCACACCCGTGTCTCGTTTTAAAAATATTTTGAGAGTTCCCGGGCTGGAGAGTCAGCTGACAGTTGGGTCAGCTGACCGGTTTGACGGCCAGCTGATTTCCCCCAACACAGCAAACGAAAATAAAACAACAGACTGGTAAAAAATTAAAACAACCATAATACATTTTGGGGATGGAATATTACCTTATAGGGATTCCCTTTATTGATGGTCAACCGTCATCCTGTTAACCTTGAATTAAAAAAAAAAGGAATCCTAAAACCCTTATGTGGCGGTGCTACATAGACCCCCCCCTCCAGCCGGAGGTTTCTAAGGTCAGGCCCCATAAAATCTTTTAAGATTAACCACATTTACCGTGTATTGTTTATTAGGTGGGTTATTCCATCCTATCCTGTAATTTAATGGTCCTAATTTTTTAACAATAGTAGCTGGCCCTTCCCACCTAGGCGCTAGCTTGGCGGAGAATTTTTCATTGGCCTTGGAGAAAGGGTGCGACCTGACCTAGACTAAGTCACCCTGCCGAAAGTGCGCATCTTTCCTGCGGGAATTATAATACCTAGCTTGTCGGGCCTGGTGCTTCCCCACTCTCCTTTTAACCTCCTCCGCCATCTTCTGCTGTCTTTCCACCAGGTGATACGCCGCGTACTGATCGGGAGGCGGGGTTTTGTGTATCAGCCTCTCCAGTGGCCCTTGAAGTTTCCTGCCCAGGGCAAGCTCAGCAGGAGCCCTGCCAGTGGTCTCCGGTTGGGCAGTATTGAGGGCAAAGCGGAACTCCGGTATCCACTGGTCCCAGGTGTTGTGGTACTGGCCGACAAATGATGCAATCATGGTTTTTAATGTCCGGTTGATGCGTTCGGTCAGGTTTGTTTGAGGGTGGTAACTGGTGGTAAGTTTCTGAACTACCCCCCATGTCTTGCAGAGATCAGTTAAGAGGGTAGCAGTAAACTGCGGACCTCTGTCTGACACCAGGTACTGTGGCACCCCCCAGCGAGCGAAGATTTCCTCCCTGAGGATCTTAATGAGACGAGGCGTTTTGCTGTCTCTCAGGGAGAACATTTCCACCCTATTGGAAAAGTAGTCAACCACCACAAGGAGGTACGAGTTGGCCTTTTTGCTCCTTGGGAATGGACCCATAAGGTCAATTCCCAGCATCTCCCCGGGTGCTGTGACTATGGTGCTTTGGAGCAGACCTGATGGCTTGGTGTTATCTGCCTTGTACTGCTGACAGGTTAGGCAGGCCTTGGTGTGTTCCCACACATCTTTCCGAATACTTGGCCACCAGGCAACCTCCAGGACCCGCCACAAAGTCTTCAGCCGACCAAGATGACCGCCCAAGGGATTGTCATGAAAGTACCGAAGGAACTCAGGGACCAGAGAGGGAACAACCAACTGGCACTTTTCTCCTCGGTCTCGTAACGGGACTCTTCGGTACAGCACCCCCTGGTGGATGATGAAGCCAATGCGGTTAGGAGGAGCTGATGACTGCAAACTGTTCTTTCTTAGGTCGCACACATGTTGGTCCTTATCCTGTTCCTGGGCAATTTCTGCTAAGGTGGTAGGAAGCTCGGAGTGGACTTTAGTGGAGATGGCCAGACATGGTGATGGATGAATGGAGAGAGGTTCAAAGGCTCTGGACAGTGCGTCAGGAGCAGAGTTGAAGCATCCTTTCCGGTAGTGGACTTTGAAATTGAATTGCTGCAGTCGAAGTGTCCACCTCGTTAGACGAGAGGTGGTCTTTGTGCAGTTGAAAGCCCAGGACAGTGCAGTGTGGTCAGTGAAGACATTGAACTCCACCCCCTCCAGATAGTGTCCCCACTTCTCCACAGCCCAGACGACTGCAAGGCACTCTTTTTCAGAGGTGGAATAATTCCTCTCTGGGCCTCGGAGTCCCCTGGAGGCGTAAGCTATCACCCGCTCACCCTCTGATGTGTTTTGGGAGAGGATTGCTCCGAGACCCACTTCACTGGCATCAGTGAGTACCTGGAAGGGCAGGGATAGATTGGGCTGTGCAAGCACTGGAGGGTTCATCAAAGCCTGCTTCAAGGCATCCATGCTGGCTTGACACTCACTGGTCCAGTTCCACTCCACCCCTTTCCTCTTAAGATGGTTTAGAGGGGCTGCAAGATCAGCAAAGTGAGGGATGAATTTGTGGTACCAGCCTGCGAGTCCCAGGAAACGCTGTAAGGCCTTCACATCCTGAGGTACAGGGAAGTCCAACACAGCCTGTGTCTTGGATGGATCAACCTCCACGCCTCTGTTGGAGACAATGTGGCCCAGAAATTTCAACTCCCTCTTAAAAAAGTGGCATTTTTTCATGTTGAGGCTGAGGTTGGCTGCCTGTAGCCTCTGAAAGACAGATGCCAAGTCACGAAGATGCTGTTCTTGGGAGCGAGAATACACAATAATGTCGTTGATGTAGACAAAACATATTTTTCCCCTTGACTCTCCCAAGACCTTCTCCATTAACCGTTGGAACGTTGCAGCTGCATTCCGTAGTCCAAATGGCATACATTTAAACTGGAAGAGGCCAAGAGATGCTATAAAGGCTGTTTTCGGCTTGCTCTCTTCTGCCATAGCCACCTGCCAGTAGCCAGACTGCAAATCCAATGAACTGAACCAGGAGGCGCCTTCCAGTGATTCAAGGATGTCATGGATAATTGGCATTGGATAAGCGTCAGGTAAGGTCTTTGCATTTAATCGCCTGTAGTCGACACAGAATCTGTAGGATCCATCGGGCTTGTTAACAAGGACCACAGGAGAGGACCAGGCTGACTGAGAAGGTTCAATGATGTTATCTTTAAGCATTTTCTCAACATGCTCTTCTATGACTCTCTTCTTCAGAGGGGACACGTGATACGCCTTGGATCTTACAGGCATTTCATCCTGCGAGAAGATGGTGTGCTTTTCCACAGCTGTCTTCCCCAGTATATTGGAGGTGATGGAGGGCCAATCTCTTATGAGCTGTTGGAGCTCCTCAGGACAGTCCGTATCATAGGACGGCAAGGACTCTGTGTTTGTGGTGGAGACCCAGCAAGGTAGAGGTTCCCCTGGAGGTAGGGCATAGTAGAGATGAACGCCTTTCTGACAGGTGAGGTTAGGAGTTTTGTTCCACAAGTTAGTATTGGCAGTTTGTTGCAAAAATGAATAATAGGTGTATCCTGTATCAGTTTTCACCCCATAGCTGTTCTTAGCCAGATTGAGGATGGCTCCAGTCTTGGAGAGGAAGTCCAGTCCGAGGATCAATGGAAAAGCAAGATGGCGGTCCTCCATTACATAGGTTTCAACTGCCCGTGGTCTGCCATGCCAGTCAAAACAGAGACTTTTCTTACCCAGAGCTTGGTGAACTGTACCATCCGCCATGACAAACCTCTGTCTCTCCGCAGGTAGGAAGGCTTCCTCTGCCAGCGCCATCTGCTTCCACAAGCTCTCCTTCATCAGGGTAAACGTACTGCCTGTGTCTACCCCGCTTCTCCTTGGATTCCTCTGATGATAATGGGAACTAGTAGGAGGTTAGGTTCTTTATTTCTGTAGCCCTGGTGTTGCACTACAGTGACCTCCGCTGTTACCCTCTGAGATGTTTTTTTACCTGGTTTACCTGTACTTGCCTGTACCTTCTGCCAGTACTCCTTAGCTCCAGAGCAATCCCTCTAGACCATGGAACCCACCTTCACCAGCTGTGTCACTGTTGTTACCGTTCCACGCAGGCATCCAGCTATCTTTGGGTTGATGTTGTTCAAGATGCGCCTCACTATCTCATCCTCTGGCATGTCTCGCTTCCATTTGAGACACAGTGCCCGATAATCATAAGCAAAGTCTCTAAGACTCTGCTCAGGTTTCTGCACCATGGCCCTCAGTTTCTCTTCCACTTCGCTCATATAGTCAGTGGGGAGGAAAGCAGACATAAAAGCATTTTTGAATGAGACCCAATCATGAACATGGCCTTTTTCCGCCTTCCACCAACTGAGTGCTGGCCCCTTTAAAACTGTGGACCGTGCACCTAACAGCTCATGGTTGGAAAGTGGTCTTAGATCGAGGAAGTTTTCACACTGCTCTATAAAGTTAAGGACATCAGAAGTTTCACTAGTGGAGCCAAAGGTTGGAAATTCCAGACGGACAGGAGGCTTGGAGTAGTATGGAGAAGCACCAGGCAGACTAAATGGTGTTGTGGGCGCTATGGGTGCTATGGGACTGACATCAGTGGAGACTGCTATGGTGCGCTGTGGTATGGGAGTGCTTGTTGGTCTTATTCTGTTAAGCTGCTTCTTCCATTGCTCCTCTCTGCGTAGGAGACAGTTAACTATGCCCCTCTCCAGCTTTGTTATGTTGGCCATTAGAAAATCTTCTAGTTGGCTAAGCTAGAATTGACATAATCCCTTAAGTTTGACTCTCTATTAAGAGCGCTGGAAACAGAATCTCTAAAATCAGTTTCAAGTTTGCTTACCTGTTCTTTTAGAGAAATTACATTGTTTTTTAACTCTTCATACTCAGTTTGTGCACCATTCTCCCCTTCTCCTCTGTTAATTTCAGGAATTCGTTGACCACCCACACCCTTATCACCATCATCATCATCATCATGTTCATTATGTACATTAACACCGCCACCATCATTATTTTCACCATCAGCATTATCATTATCTTCTTCATCAACATTATCATTGTCATCTAGGTATAAAGAACTCAGCAAAGAGGTTATTTCTTCAGCTGGATTTCTCCTTGTTACAAAAGGCTTAGCAGTGAAATCAGGATCACCAAACGCAGGCCAAGAGCCTTGTTCAGCCATAGAAGTGGTTGCCTCAGCAAGGTCTATCAGTTTATCTGTTGCCATTTTACACAATCCACTACAATTAATTTTACAGAAACAAAATCAGTGTAAATCAATCCCCGTACGGGCCACCATATGTAACGATCAGCTATCACACAACGATCATTACCACTATACACACGGGTAAAATTGATTCTCCTTTCAGATGAGACTGATGTTTCCTATTCTTATGAATTGCGACAATTGGATTTGTAAAAAAATAAATAAATAGGCAACGCGTAAGGGGCCGTAACTTAAATGTATTAACTTGCTCGAACAAACAAACACCCAACACCTCTTATTTACACACACACAAACCAAATGCCAGTCTTAACGTTCGCTCCGTCTCCGTATTCGCCGCGCAATCCATGAAGAAAGTCATTCAACACAAAACGGTAATCCAACGCAATATGAAAAAATAAAGACTCCCCAAAAAATCAACGAACAGCAAAAAAAAAGATAATCCACCGTGCATCCAGCAAAAAAAAAAGGAAAGAAAAAAAGAACAACCTCACCGCTCCGGCAGGAATAGGGATCCGAAGATTTTACCTGCGTTCAGGCGTGAAATGCGGTGATTGCAAGTTTTTTCAAAGAAACGTTCACGCAGTTCCTTTTTCAGTTGAATTTATTTTGAGTGCACTTTAAATGCTCAGGTCCCCCGCAGACTCCCTGACTTTCTTTTCACGCTCCTCTCCCGCCACACCCGTGTCTCGTTTTAAAAATATTTTGAGAGTTCCCGGGCTGGCGAGTCAGCTGACAGTTGGGTCAGCTGACCGGTTTGACGGCCAGCTGATTTCCCCCAACACAGCAAACGAAAATAAAACAACAGACTGGTAAAAAATTAAAACAACCATAATACATTTTGGGGATGGAATATTACCTTATAGGGATTCCCTTTATTGATGGTCAACCGTCATCCTGTTAACCTTGAATTAAAAAAAAAAAGGAATCCTAAAACCCTTATGTGGCGGTGCTACAGTTGCTCTGTATGTAATCCTGCACTTGGCTTGATAGGATTCAAGTGGGTGCAAACTTTTGATTCCATTACCATGATACTGTCTGATTCAGAGTAATGGTTCATTGTGATGTTCATAATCTGTTTCATATGTGTGAAGATACTCCATAATTTTAAACGGCCCCTCAACTCTTCTTTGTAGGTATTTGAAAATTTATTTGCCAAAATGCAATAAAATAGTATTTCTAAAAAGGAAGAGAGTGTTCACTATCATTTTTTTTTACTTTCATGAGGTGAACTTCATATGCGAGATGTGCACTGAGCATATGCATTTGTTTTGGGTTCTTTTTTTTGTTCTGTGGGTGACAAGAGCAGCAGTTTGTGGCCCAGGCTACGTGCACCTTGCTGCAAACAGAAACTCTTTCCTTGTCATGATGGTCTAGGTTTGTTACACACTTGGGGTCACATTTGCAATTCTTGGAGTATACTTTTACACTCTTGCTATTTATCAACTTGGTATATGACACAGTTCCAATTGTCAATGGGTATTTTTAGTTGTCACACTAGAAAATACACTCTGGACTGAATTAAGTGATATAAGGTAGGCAGAGTTTTGGTTCTTTTTTTCTTTAAGGGAATGCTATTGCTATGTTGAGTATATGAATTGAAGAGTTTAGTGATGTTCTTGAAGCTTACTCAACTGGTGTTGGTGAGAAAGATTGGAACATTTTAAGGGTCTCAAGAGAACACACAAAGATACCTTGCGTTAAGCTTAACTGAGGAGGAGAAAATGGTTTCTACAAAGTAAAGAGGGAAACCAAGGTGGACGCAGAAAGCACAAGCTAGGATATAAAAACAGGAAACCACATGTATGTGCTGGAAGAAGCATACAGACATCATATACAAAATGCACAAGATATATTCTTTAGTAAATTAGAACACTGTAAAACACACAATGTCTCCTGTTTAGACGTTGCAATGATTTTTCTTCCTAAGAATCCTTTCATTCATTGCTGCTAGTATGCATTTTGAATCACCGTCTTTCATCAATTCCTCCTTGTACATAACTCAAACTGGACTAATGGTTTTCATCATCCATCAACCGCTGGAACATCTAAACTATGAGCAATCCAGCACATCAAATCTGTGAACCTGTCTGCCCACTACCACTAAATGCAAATACTCATGGGATTACAAGAGACAAAGTTTAAAGACAAATACAAAGGAACACCAACATAAGTAAAACTGAGAAATAATTACTCACCAGAGGACATATATCTGAAGTTCCTTAAACTGAGTGGGGTTTTTTTTGTCATTTGTCTTGGTATTAGTGGATCACACCACTGTGAGAGCCCTGGTAGGTCTGTTTTTGCTGACTGGTGTTCCCAGTCACTTAGGTACAATGACAAGTGTTGCCCATCAAGAACCACCAAGGCTGGCCACACCAGAGATGGGACACAGCACTGGACAAAGAGCCAAGATCCAAATAGACCCAAATAAAAAGAAAAATTATGATAGTAAATGGTAAAAACATAAATAAATAAATAATATAAAGGACCAAAATAAAAGTAATCACATTACAAATCATCACACAAGGACAGACAACATTTACATCTACAAGCTTTTCGACGCATGGTGTCCACAGGTCACAGGTTAACAAATACGATCAGTGAAAGGCTTTTACTAGTCCGTGGTTTTCTCACCATTTCACAAAAGCTTGCTGCCATTTTTGACACCATCTTAAATAGCCTAAGACACAAAGATACAGACACACACTGAGTCTGACTTCTCATCTTTATAAACACCTAGGGCACACCCACATCGGCTGGCACTTCAGTGAGGTGGAAGCCACCATGTCTTCATTTTTGAGAACCTGTGCAAAGACCCCTGGCAAATTAGTCATCATATTAATGCTAAATTATGATTAATGTCATTTTAAAATAGAATAAAATAAATCTATTCTATTTAAAACATCATCCGTTAGAGTGAATGATTTTCCCAATGGAATAAAATGTTTAACTGATATGTCAGACATATCTAAATATTGTTAAAATTGTATAAAAGCACATACATCTTAAACCATGTTCATGACTGGAGTGGTCTGAAAACCACTTTGTAAGGTGGGTGTAAGGGAGATCCATTAAAGTGTTAAACACTGTACCATTCTTAAAGTAAAACTGAAAATGTGTAGGCAATGAGTTAATGACAGCTCAAACATGTTTTTTTTTAAAGAAAACAATTGCACAAGATGTATTTGGGACATCTAAAGAGACTTTATAATTGCTCTCCACATCTAAATAATTTGGATTTTCTTATATTGACACATTTGTTCATGGCCTACTTTTCACTAGACTTCACTAAAACACATTAATCCCATGGAGGCTGTCCCCTAATGAAGACCTCTCTCTAAGGCTTGAGTAATACTGTCTTTTTAAAAAAACAAACAAACAAACAACAACAAAAAAAAAACACTGATCCTGAGTACATTGGATGACTGTTGTGATGATTCCAACAGTCTGAACTGATGTCATTTCAGTGCTCATGGCAGGTTAGTAACGTTCTTTTTTTTCTTTTTCTTTTTTTCAGAAAACCTATGGAATGTGCCGCTGGTCCTTTGTCTTATTCCATTGATTTTTTTAGAAAAAAATTCGGAAAATTTCAAGAGTGAAAAGAGACACAAAACTAACCTTAAGTTAAGCTGACCTAAGGAGGAGGAAATGGTTTGGTTCTGGTGAGCTGAAATGAAAGTAAGGGTGACACAGGAAACATAAGCTAAATATAAAAACAGTCATATATATATATTGGTCTTACACAAAGCATACAGACATGATATAAAATAAATAAGATGTGTTCCTAAGTAAATTAAATTTCATTTGTTGGGATGTTGGGCAAGATTTTTTTATTGGAAGTAATATTTTTGTTGTGATAATTTGACATACTGAACAGTTTTTTTCTTTGAGCTGTTTGAATGTTATTGACAAAAGTGAAAGTAAAAAGCGAAGATGGAGTTCAAGGACTTTATGTGCACTGTATTATGTAGGGTTTTTTTTGTCTTTATTAAAAATCTCTCACGTCTTTGAAGATACAACACGATACATTAAATTTGTACTACAAATGTCTCCTTTACAATCTGTTATAGATTTTTATTCAAGTAAAATTACTTAACAATTCAGAAACAATAAAAACATAAACAAACTAAAAACAAACAAACAAAACTGATATTATCCTATTGTTACCTAGCTGTGTCTTTAAGATATGATAGGTGTAGATTCAGTGAAATCACCACCATTGGTCTCAATGTGGAGAACATGGGCACATCATTGGCATGGCAGCATCTCTCTTTTCCCACGAACAGCCAGAAGAGTAGTTCTGCTTCATTGTCTTCATAAATAATGATGTAGGAAAATGCATGTCCAGGGTCCAAGCAGCGAAGCTGCATAGGCACCCATTGTGTTTCTACCTTTTCTTCTTCCTTCTGGCTAAGGGTGTCTATGGCAGCCCCTAGAACCGTATGGTAAAAAGTTGTGAAATTTGGCACACTGATTGGGGATAGTAACCCTGATTTGTTTCACCAAGTTTCATGCCTGCACCTCGAATGCTCTGGTGCTGTCAACGTTGAAGAACATTCATACACGTAACTTTTAAACAGTATGCCAGATTTTCAAAAAAAAGGTAACCTCGGGATTCCTTGGATCAAGCCGATTTAACATTATGATGTCCTTTTGCCATTACCTGTTCTGCAATCATATTTGGACTGTGAAGTTGCCAAACAGAAAGTGAGGTCATAATTCAGTGACGGTTTGATGTATCAAAACCAGACTTGATTCTTGGACACGGGACCCCACTCTGAGGAAACACAAAAACTTCTGCATCATTTGACCACTGGGGAGCGCTGCAATAAACAAAAATGTCTTTTGGCTAATAACTGTTGATGTTTTGGCCTTAAATAGCTGATTCATGTGTTTGGTGTAGTGATGGGAGGTTCGGATCTTTTCAGATCAAGACAATGGAGCAGAACTACACATCTGGTTCTTCTTGAGTCAAGACAGATGCTGTCAAGCCAATGATCTTTTCAGGTTCTCAGATCTTTGAATCTCGTTCAGTAAAATGGACAATTTTTTTTTTCAAATCATTCGTTCATTTCGTTCATTGGAACTAGTGTGGCACTGTAACCGACATCTGAGTGATAACAGAATGAGCATGGTTCTCAAATACTAAAAGCAACAAGGTTTGCTTCACTTGTAAAGTATAATACACAAAATTCACTTTTCTTAAGCTCTTAAGCAACCTTCTGGACCATAGCCTATTGAGTTATTCAGTTGAAATAACTGATTACCTCAATTCAAAAGTTAAAGTCAAAGTCATTGATGAACCATAGCGTATGAACTCGTTCCAATGGAAAGGCAAATTAAACATCCATTCAGTATCTACATCACAGCTAGCTAGCTACGGAAATGTTCTGGTCGACCAGCTAACATTAGCAAGCTCTCCTCACCAGTAATAATAGCATTGGTCATGTTACTGCTGTAACCTCGTGAATAATGAATGAAAGCCTCAGACCCACAGACCCATAGTTATGAGTCGGGAACGAAACACTCGTTCCTCCACTGAGAATACGCCAGTATTCATGTGACAAGTGAACGAGACACAAACCCAAAAACCCGCGCCGTGTCCGAAATCACTCACCACTCACTATGTAGTGCACTATATAGTGAGTTCGCCATTTTGTAGTGCTGTCCGAATGTGTAGTGAAAATTGTGTTTTCATAAACAATATTTTGTTCTAGGACCATACTGTTGCTCTTATTTCAAACAAATGCTCCACACATCTGGGGTAAGACAGCAAGGCCCCTCCAGATGTTCCTCTCATTTATTTATGTAGCCACGTGCTGCAACAACACATCTGATTTTTATTATAACACTTCCACAGTAAGGTGCGAATCTCATACACTGACATGTTTTATGGACTGCATATCTCACTCATGGTTAGCAACCAACTGCTTTCGCAAATCTTTGCCCATGGCCACTATTATCATAAATAGCTCCACGTGGTTTCATTGTTGTACACATTGAGAATTACCATGTAAATAATAGACGTAAGGTTGTAATCTCACTCTTTGTACTCATTAATTGCATCAAACATAAATAATGTAGCGCATACCTTAAGGACTCCTTTAAGACACTGGTGAAAAATATGGTATGTTAGTATATGCACTGCTAAAATGAACACATTTTTGGGGTTTTAGGTTTTCATAAACAATATTTTGTGCTAGGGCCATATGGGGCTACTGTTGTTCTTAATTAAAACAAATTCTTGCCGTTTGAGTTCGGACTGAGTGGTTTTTGTAATATGTTCAAATCCTGTTGAAAATGCATCATATTCTGCATATAATGAAATGATGCAGTGAGTTGTTAATATTTCAAGAGTAAACTGAAGCTTTTTAAAGCCCTTTTATTTCCTATTCTACTGGGGTCACACTACAGGACATAACATCACATGACGGGACAGAGGCCTATGCAGAATAGAAGCAGAGTAGAGTACAACTTATTCAACGTATAATGAATAAAGTAACAGTGTAATTCAGTTTCGGATTCAAATCTTTATGATTAAAAAGTGACATAAAATTTTAATTATCTCAAGAGAATTTGAATTACCTCTTTTCATGATGTCTGTTACATAGTTACTTGAACTAAGTTAAGACTATTTGACTGAGAAATCACGGATTCTTCCGCACAGTTGCACATCCTATCAAACCTACTAGCTGTGCTGCCACATACTAATACATAGTCTTCTTAGACGTGGATACGAGATTATGATGTCACACTCAGACACACACACTCTCTCTCACACACACACACACACACACACACACACACACACACACACACACGCATGCACTCACACACACACACACGCACACATACTTTTTCACTTCGTAATATGGTCAGCATGACTTCTAACACTCCTAAAGTTTTTAGTATCCATGACAACAGAAACTGAATTATGGTCCATTTTAATTTTGTTACTATATTGTACTTTTGTTTATACATACTACAAGAGGGGGTGGCAATTTTAACTGAACCTAATTTTTCATATGAAGTATTTGCAACACCTCCCATACACCACATTTTGTCAAAGTTACTTTTTCAATATGTCCTGCTGACATGGTGCCAGTAACTTTTTTTTCACCAGTGGAGGGAGCTATATCCTAAAAAACAGCTCACCTAAATCTTATGTAATCTACAGCACTCTTTTCGTCAGTCATAGCCTGTGGTTGCAGCAATCAAGAATGTTGAAAGTAGAAAAATGACTAATAGGACAGAGTGTCTGTTTGCAGCTGGGTGCAAACAGTCTAAACCACAAAGTGTTGCTCTTTGCAGCCACAAAACAATAAAAAGCATTGCTCAGTGCACATGTGTTAAAGTTCACCTCAAGATAATCTTGAAAAATGATCTTGAATAATCTCTGCTTTCATAGGAATACTGTTTAATGCATTTTAATATTCAAATTTCCATTTACCAAAAATTAGTTTACTCTTAAATAAATTTAAGACTGTTTATTTGAGATGGAAATTGCAGACTGTTTCAGATTGCAGGGGATCTCCCTTCACACGTAAAAAAATGATTAACACAGTTGAAAATCACAATAAACCATTACTCCGAACTGGGCTGTATCACATCTGCCTGTGTTGCCAGCCTCCAGTATATACCAATGCCCAGTCCTCATAGTCATGGATAGGGGATTCCTTCATGGTACTGGTATTTACTGATATCACAGTACCGTGACAGTTCTAGCTAAACTCAGTGCGCTATAGTCAGTCAAGGTGACTCATTATACCCAGGGGTGTCAAAATCTGGTCCTGGAGGGCCAGGGTCCTGCTGGTTCCCGTTTTCACCTCTTAGTTACCTGTTGATTTTCACCTTGAAAACAGATGAGCACGCTCTGCAGCCAATCAGAGATTCGATTCAGTTGGTCAACAAGAAAAACAGCAGGACCATGGATTTTGACATCTGTGCTTATAGGATGACAGCTGTCATGCTGTTACTCAGCTGTTCATCCAAAGTTTACCAGCAGAGGAAGCTATATCCTAAAGGAGCTCATCCCAATCTTCTCTCACAGCACTACATTCTCAGATGTTGGTTATAACTGCGGCAGTCAAGGGTGTTACTAATGCAGTCATGTTTACATGCAGTTAAACGGGAATTCAATGATTCAGTCAAAACGTCTGGAAAATTAGCTCAGTTATGTTTAGCATATGCCTGGACACCTCATCATTAAAATGAGACACAAACATGTTGGTTTTGGATGTGTCAGTGGTCAACAGCTGTTGCCGCAGCAGGCTAATTATTTGCTTGTTTGTTTGTTTGTTTGTAGGGATGTACCCGAATCCGAATACGTTATTCGGAAAAGCACGGATAATGCGATGGAAACAGATACTGTATTACTTCTGTCCGAAGTTGCTCGTTGTTACTCGGGGAAAAACATGTTCTGTGCATCAGCCATTATTTTTCTTCAAATCGATTCATATCATTGTGGATGGCCACAAGATGAAAATGCCCATTCTGTTTGCACCATAGGACTTTCACTTCACTAACTAGTCGTTTCATTCACTACACACTGAAAAGTGACTGCTGTTCATTAGTCGCCCCCACCGTCTACTACGGTGCGGCAGTTAGCGAGACAAGCATTACCCCGCAACGTATACACCAAAATGAAGCTTAGTAGTATTTAGCTGTATGTGTTAATTTCCCCCATGAGTAAAAAAAGGTCGAAATATATTACACATTATTGAAAAATGACTGTTATATTCCGCAGTCACCCCACCGAGTCAGCGCAAATTACTGTTGTAAAATAGTACTTCACGCTTCCCTAGCGAACCAGTAACGTTAACACATAAAGAATCGTGAACGCAGCATCACTGGAATCTAAGATCATTCCCTTCAACTGAAGGATATTTTTCTATATGTTTACTGTAAATAGTATCTATTTCCAACGAAAAACAGAATCTTTCAATTTATAAAACATTTTTTTTTCTATTTCTGATTTTTTTTCTGTTTCTGACCCCCAGTTAAAGGGGTGGTGAATATATGTGTATGTGTGTGTGTGTGTGTGGGGGGGGGGGGGTGGTTCTGAAAGTTATAAAACTTTAGTTAAAAATGAAAATGCAAAAAGAGAGGAGGGAGGAGAGAGAGAGAGAGAGAGAGAGAGAGAGAGAGAGAGAGAGAGAGAGAGAGAGAGGGAGAGAGATGAAAAATACAGTATGAGAATGTGAAAATATATTTCATAATTAATTATATTCCAATATTAAATCAATAAGGCACAAAAATTGCATTGCCTATGAATATTAGGTTAGAAAGCACAACATTTGTCCTATTTACATGTTTTCGTAATAAACTACACACACTTCTGGCCTACTATCCAAATAAGATACAGATACAGATCATTTTCATGCCTGAACAGATACAGATAGAGATAGGGAGGTCTCTGTACATCTCAATTTGTTTATTTGTTTGTTTATTTGTTTTTTTGTTCTGCCATACAGAAGAGTTACAGACCATTTGAATCTGAGGCTACAAATTTATTTTGTAACAGAAAGAAAAGGTGAAGAAAGCATTTTTAGACATGGTTTAACAATGTACAGTGAACAATGCTATGCTCAAGCTCATCTCACTGTGACTGCAACATGTGGTCTGTTTTTGTTCCTAGATACTGTACAAGCAGAAAATTCAGTGAGTTTCTAAAAGCAGAATAATAAATGTCAACTAAAACCAGCATTCAGGAAGACAAAAATGTTCCACAAATTCAAACTGCTTCAAACATGTAAAAACTGATTTACATACAACAGTAGATATGAGTACATCAACAACTGACTATACTAACGACTGACTATATAACTGACGATGACTTGAATTTTACTCAACAAGAAATTAAAATCCTTTAATAACAACAAAATAGCAACAAAAATTTATATAAATTGCAAGGTGATAATTGTTAGAATGCAGAGGATGGCCATCAAATGAAATGATAAATGCAAGTTTGAACGCAACAATTGATGCTTGTGCAGTTCAGTTTTACTGCCACGCACTTCTTGATTATGGTTTGCATGAAAGAGAAAGAGATGAGGGTGGATGGGGGGGATTGATGGGGCAACAGGAATGGGGGGGGGGGGGGGGGGCAAGAAACGAATTAGGTATTGAACAGATTTTGTCCAATTAAAGTTGAATTTCATCTCACATTACTTTCACAAACTAGCTGAAAGTGTGTGACAATGATTGGAATCAACACATGGAAAGTTGTGACTGATAATTAAAAATAACAGTAAGCCATAAAGAATGTGTCAGTTCACATCACATAGTTTCTTTCACAAAATTAGACCAAGATAGGCAGAGGGGGTGAAGAGAAAGAGGAGGCAGTGTTTTGTACAGTGGGAAACATAGCATGCCGGTGTAGCCAGTCAGTGCTGAGCTAGGCCTTTACTCCACCCACCATCCACCTGCAAAAAACAAAGCTCCACAAAGCAACTGCAGACAGATCAGGAAGAGTCATGACATCATAAACTAGGGTTCTTCAGCTGTTGAACTTTGGAGCTTCACCCTCATCTGTGTCCTGCCCTCCCGCGGTTCTTTTACCGGGATTTGATCCAGTACTGTTGTTGTCATTCCATCTGACTTTACGGCAACCCATACAGACTGCTATCACACTGAGCATTAGCAGAATCAGACAGCCCACACTCTAAGCAAGAGTGTGACACATAACGTATCCAAAAAGAAAAAAAAAAGTAGATAATTATCAGAATGGGCCTTATGTGTTAATGAAGTAAATCATATGTATGGCTGGCATAGTAAAATTCACATTCTCATCTCTCTCACCAACCTAAACAAACAAGATGTATAAAGCAAAACATAAGACATAAGACAAAAACATTGAAAATGCCATGCCCGAGTTTTTCCACTTGATTCCAAATATTCAAAACCGAATATCATGGGTTGTACATATTAATGCTTTTATTATTATTGTTTGTTGTTGCTGTTGTTGTTTTTGTTTACTTGTTTGTTTTACATTGGAAAACTCACTCTCCATGTCAGATGTTAAACAACAACGTTTAGACTGTCAAAACAGAGCCCTGTCATCACACCAGCAGACAAATGATTTTGTCACTGTTAAAAACAAATGGATGAAGTCCAGTTGTGTTCCTGCGACTAAAAAATCAAGAACTTGTTTGGGAATCTCACCATTGGAATAAGAGACTATACATGGACATCACCAGTCATATTATAAATTTGTGCAGGATTTTGTGACATTGCCACAGCAACAAAATATAACCATATTAACTACTCACCAAGGATATACACCAGTTGATCCTTAATTTCTTCACATCAGTAGAGTTTTTAGGTTCGCACCCTTGTAGATGTATTTCTCCAGATTTGCTGTCCCAGTCAGACAGGCAACATGATAAGTATTTGCCATCGAGAAGCACCAGCACTGTCCAGAGCAGAGATGGGACACAGCACTGTACCATGGTCCATGTTCGCTTGCAGCATTCTTGAACACCATTGCAACTGCAAACTGGCTTAAAGATACTTATCATGAGTCCAAATAAAAAAAGCATTGGTATGATCAAAAGTGCAGAAAAAGTAATAATATTACAAATCCTTATGCAAGGACAAACAAAATTTGCATTCACAAGTCTTTCAATGCCTACTACTATCATGCCGATGATTATATTATCAAATGGAAGTTTTTTTGCAGTCTGCAGCTTTTTTATCATATTCACAATCTTTTCCAAAGCTGTTGTGAGGTCCATTGTTATCAATACAAGATAATTAGCCCCAAGACAAAAAAAATTTCACCACACACTGACCCTGACTGACTCAGGTTGATCCTTTATAAATACTGAGAGCACACCCACATTGGCTGCTACTTTGGGGAGGCGGAGCCATCCTAACTGCATTTCTGGGGACTTGTACAGAGACGAGAGGCAAATATGTTACTATGTTAAAGCTGAAAATTGACTATTTTTTTTCTTGAAGGAACAAAGAAAATGTACTTCATTCACACGCAATTCATTGAGATGGATGATGAAAGATATTCCAGACATAACAAGATGTGGTAAAAATTTAAGATGAAGAAACTCATAACATGCTCACGAAAGGAATGGTTGAAGAACCACTTTTGTAGCAGACTGTAGAGATCCATTAAAATGAAATGAAAATTTTCACAAGATAGCTGACCGAGATATATTCACGGCATCTTAAAAGACTGCACATTTGTATATCATATCTCAATAATTTACTTAGATTTTCATATATGTGATCTTACAGTAGCGTTTTTTCTTCAGGGTTGTAACACATTTTGAGGAATTAACCCGCACGTGTAGCCGATGTGTAAATATAATTCGTTTATATTTTACCAATAATCCATTTTCAGTTTCTGTATGCACTTTGTTGTTTTTCTGTATGCACATGCTTATGTATATGTATTTCTTTTGGGGAGCTTTTATTTTATTTATTGTACATTTGTTGTGTGACCTCTGACATCTTGTGACGTTGCTCTGTAAATTCAGGGTTTCTCCTTAATCGACTTGGATGCTGTAATGAGGAGAAGTAGGCTTACACCGGTACTCATGCTGATAGCATGGTAAAG
>NC_044502.1:41939104-42136604 GCF_902362185.1 Chanos chanos
TGTGGGTGAAAAGAGCAGCAGTTTGTGGCCCAGGCTACGTGCACCTTGCTGCAAACAGAAACTCTGTCCTTGTCATGATGGTCTAGGTTTGTTACACACTTGGGGTCACATTGCATTCTGGAGTATACTTTTACCTCATGCTATTTCTCAACTTGGTATATGACACAGTTCCAATTGTCAATGGGTATTTTTAGTTGTCACACTAGAAAAATACACTCTGGACTGAATTAAGTGATATAAGGTAGGGCAGAGTTTTGGTTCTTTTTTCTTTAAGGGAATGCTATTGCTATGTTGAGTATATGAATTGAAGAGTTTAGTGATGTTCTTGAAGCTTACTCAACTGGTGTTGGTGAGAAAGATTGGAACATTTTAAGGGTCTCAAGAGAACACACAAAGATAACCATGCGTTAAGCTTAACTGAGGAGGAGAAAATGGTTTCTACAAAGTAAAGAGGGAAACCAAGGTGACGCAGAAAGCACAAGCTAGGATATAAAAACAGGAAACCACATGTATGTGCTGGAAGAAGCATACAGACATCATATACAAAATGCACAAGATATATTCTTTAGTAAATTAGAACACTGTAAAACACACAATGTCTCCTGTTTAGACGTTGCAATGATTTTTCTTCCTAAGAATCCTTTCATTCATTGCTGCTAGTATGCATTTTGAATCACCGTCTTTCATCAATTCCTCCTTGTACATAACTCAAACTGGACTAATGGTTTTCATCATCCATCAACCACTGGAACATCTAAACTATGAGCAATCCAGCACATCAAATCTGTGAACTGTCTGCCCACTACCACTAATGCAAATACTAATGGGATTACAAAGAGACAAAGTTTAAAAGACAAATACAAAGGAACACCAACAAAGTAAAACTGAGAAATAATTACTCACCAGAGACATATATCTGAAGTTCCTTAAACTGAGTGGGGTTTTTTTTGTCATTTGTCTTTGGTATTAGTGGATTCACACCACTGTGAGAGCCCTGGTAGGTCTGTTTTTGCTGACTGGTGTTCCCAGTCACTTAGTGTACATGACAAGTGTTGCCCATCAAGAACCACCAAGGCTGGCCACACCAGAGATGGGACACAGCACTGGACAAAGAGCCAAGATCCAAATAGACCCAAATAAAAAAAAAATTATGATAGTAATGGTAAAAACATAAATAAATAAATAAATATAAAGGACCAAATAAAAGTAATCACATTACAAATCATCACACAAGGACAGACAACATTACATCTACAAGCTTTTCGACGCATGGTGTCCACAGGTCACAGGTTAACAAATACGATCAGTGAAAGGCTTTTACTAGTCCGTGGTTTTCTCACCATTTCACAAAAGCTTGCTGCCATTTTTGACACCATCTTAAATAGCCTAAGACACAAAGATACAGACACACACTGAGTCTGACTTCTCATCTTTATAAACACCTAGGGCACACCCACATCGGCTGGCACTTCAGTGAGGTGGAGCCACCATGTCTTCATTTTTGAGAACCTGTGCAAAGACCCCTGGCAAATTAGTCATCATATTAATGCTAAATTATGATTAATGTCATTTTAAAATAGAATAAAATAAATCTATTCTATTTAAACATCATCCGTTAGAGTGAATGATTTTCCAATGGAATAAAATGTTTAACTGATATGTCAGACATATCTAAATATTGTTAAAATTGTATAAAAGCACATACATCTTAAACCATGTTCATGACTGGAGTGGTCTGAAAACCACTTTGTAAGGTGGGTGTAAGGGAGATCCATTAAAGTGTTAAACACTGTACCATTCTTAAAGTAAAACTGAAAATGTGTAGGCAATGAGTTAATGACAGCTCAAACATGTTTTTTTTTAAAGAAAACAATTGCACAAGATGTATTTGGGACATCTAAAGAGACTTTATAATTGCTCTCCACATCTAAATAATTTGGATTTTCTTATATTGACACATTTTGTTCATGGCCTACTTTTCACTAGACTTCACTAAAACACATTAATCCCATGGAGGCTGTCCCCTAATGAAGACCTCTCTCTAAGGCTTGAGTAATACTGTCTTTTTAAAAAAACAAACAAACAAACACAACAAAAAAAAACACTGATCTTGAGTACATTGGATGACTGTTGTGATGATTCCAACAGTCTGAACTGATGTCATTTCAGTGCTCATGGCAGGTTAGTAACGTTCTTTTTTTTTCTTTTTCTTTTTTTCAGAAAACCTATGGAATGTGCCGCTGGTCCTTTGTCTTATTCCATTGATTTTTTTAGAAAAAATTCGGAAAATTTCAAGAGTGAAAAGAGACACAAAACTAACCTTAAGTTAAGCTGACCTAAGGAGGAGGAAATGGTTTGGTTCTGGTGAGCTGAAAATGAAAGTAAGGGTGACACAGGAAACATAAGCTAAATATAAAAACAGTCATATATATATATTGGTCTTACACAAAGCATACAGACATGATATAAAATAAATAAGATGTGTTCTTAAGTAAATTAAATTTCATTTGTTGGGATGTTGGGCAAGATTTTTTTTATTGGAAGTAATTTTGTTGTGATATTTGACATACTGAACAGTTTTTTTCTTTGAGCTGTTTGAATGTTATTGACAAAAGTGAAAGTAAAAGCGAAGATGGAGTTCAAGGACTTTATGTGCACTGTATTATGTAGGGTTTTTTTTGTCTTTATTAAAAATCTCTCACGTCTTTGAAGATACAACACGATACATTAAATTTGTACTACAAATGTCTCCTTTACATCTGTTATAGATTTTATTCAAGTAAAATTACTTAACAATTCAGAAACAATAAAAACATAAACAAACTAAAAACAAACAAACAAAACTGATATTATCCTATTGTTACCTAGCTGTGTCTTTAAGATATGATAGGTGTGATTCAGTGAAATCACCACCATTGGTCTCAATGTGGAGAACATGGGCACATCATTGGCATGGCAGCATCTCTCTTTTCCCAGAACAGCCAGAAGAGTAGTTCTGCTTCATTGTCTTCATAAATAATGATGTAGGAAAATGCATGTCCAGGGTCCAAGCAGCGAAGCTGCATAGGCACCCATTGTGTTTCTACCTTTTTTCTTCTTCTGGCTAGGTGTCTATGGCAGCCCCTAGAACCGTATGGTAAAAAGTTGTGAAATTTGGCACACTGATTGGGGATAGTACCCTGATTTGTTTCACCAAGTTTCATGCCTGCACCTCGAATGCTCTGGTGCTGTCAACGTTGAAGAACATTCATACACGTAACTTTTAAACAGTATGCCAGATTTTCAAAAAAAAGGTACCTCGGGATTCCTTGGATCAAGCCGATTTCAACATATGATGTCCTTTTGCCATTACCTGTTCTGCAATCATATTTGACTGTGAAGTTGCCAAACAGAAAGTGAGGTCATAATTCAGTGACGGTTTGATGTATCAAAACCAGACTTGATTCTTGGACACGGGACCCCACTCTGAGGAAACACAAAAACTTCTGCATCATTTGACCACTGGGGAGCGCTGCAATAAACAAAAATGTCTTTTGGCTAATAACTGTTGATGTTTTGGCCTTAAATAGCTGATTCATGTGTTTGGTGTAGTGATGGGAGGTTCGGATCTTTTCAGATCAAGACAATGGAGCAGAACTACACATCTGGTTCTTCTTGAGTCAAGACAGATGCTGTCAAGCCAATGATCTTTTCAGGTTCTCAGATCTTTGAATCTCGTTCAGTAAAATGGACAATTTTTTTTTTCAAATCATTCGTTCATTTCGTTCATTGGAACTAGTGTGGCACTGTAACCGACATCTGAGTGATAACAGAATGAGCATGGTTCTCAAACACTAAAAGCAACAAGGTTTGCTTCACTTGGTAAAGTATAATACACAAATTCACTTTTCTTAAGCTCTTAAGCAACCTTCTGGACCATAGCCTATTGAGTTATTCAGTTGAAATAACTGATTACCTCAATTCAAAAGTTAAAGTCAAAGTCATTGATGAACCATAGCGTATGAACTCGTTCCAATGGAAAGGCAAATTAAACATCCATTCAGTATCTACATCACAGCTAGCTAGCTACGGAAATGTTCTGGTCGACCAGCTAACATTAGCAAGCTCTCCTCACCAGTAATAATAGCATTGGTCATGTTACTGCTGTAACCTCGTGAATAATGAATGAAAGCCTCAGACCCACAGACCCATAGTTATGAGTCGGGAACGAAACACTCGTTCCTCCACTGAGAATACGCAGTATTCATGTGACAAGTGAACGAGACACAAACCCAAAAACCCGCGCCGTGTCCGAAATCACTCACCACTCACTATGTAGTGCACTATATAGTGAGTTCGCCATTTTGTAGTGCTGTCCGAATGTGTAGTGAAAATTGTGTTTTCATAAACAATATTTTGTTCTAGGACCATACTGTTGCTCTTATTTCAAACAAATGCTCCACACATCTGGGGTAAGACAGCAAGGCCCCTCCAGATGTTCCTCTCATTTATTTATGTAGCCACGTGCTGCAACAACACATCTGATTTTTATTATAACACTTCCACAGTAAGGTGCGAATCTCATACACTGACATGTTTTATGGACTGCATATCTCACTCATGGTTAGCAACCAACTGCTTTCGCAAATCTTTGCCCATGGCCACTATTATCATAAATAGCTCCACGTGGTTTCATTGTTGTACACATTGAGAATTACCATGTAAATAATAGACGTAAGGTTGTAATCTCACTCTTTGTACTCATTAATTGCATCAAACATAAATAATGTAGCGCATACCTTAAGGACTCCTTTAAGACACTGGTGAAAAATATGGTATGTTAGTATATGCACTGCTAAAATGAACACATTTTTGGGGTTTTAGGTTTTCATAAACAATATTTTGTGCTAGGGCCATATGGGGCTACTGTTGTTCTTAATTAAAACAAATTCTTGCCGTTTGAGTTCGGACTGAGTGGTTTTTGTAATATGTTCAAATCCTGTTGAAAATGCATCATATTCTGCATATAATGAAATGATGCAGTGAGTTGTTAATATTTCAAGAGTAAACTGAAGCTTTTTAAAGCCCTTTTATTTCCTATTCTACTGGGGTCACACTACAGGACATAACATCACATGACGGGACAGAGGCCTATGCAGAATAGAAGCAGAGTAGAGTACAACTTATTCAACGTATAATGAATTAAAGTAACAGTGTAATTCAGTTTCGGATTCAAATCTTTATGATTAAAAAGTGACATAAAATTTAATTATCTCAAGAGAATTGAATTACCTCTTTTTCATGATGTCTGTACATAGTTACTTGAACTAAGTTAAGACTATTTGACTGAGAAATCACGGATTCTTCCGCACAGTTGCACATCCTATCAAACCTACTAGCGTGTGCTGCCACATACTATACATAGTCTTCTTAGACGTGGATAGCGAGATTATGATGTCACACTCAGACACACACACTCTCTCTACTCACACACACACACACACACACACACACACTACGCATGCACTCACACACACACACACGCACACATACTTTTTCACTTCGTAATATGGTCAGCATGACTTCTAACACTCCTAAAGTTTTTAGTATCCATGACAACAGAAACTGAATTATGGTCCATTTTAATTTTGTTACTATATTGTACTTTTGTTTATACATACTACAAGAGGGGTGGCAATTTTAACTGAACCTAATTTTTCATATGAAGTATTTGCAACACCTCCCATACACCACATTTTGTCAAAGTTACTTTTTCAATATGTCCTGCTGACATGGTGCCAGTAACTTTTTTTTTCACCAGTGGAGGGAGCTATATCCTAAAACAGCTCACCTAAATCTTATGTAATCTACAGCACTCTTTTCTCAGTCATAGCCTGTGGTTGCAGCAATCAAGAATGTTGAAAGTAGAAAAATGACTAATAGGACAGAGTGTCTGTTTGCAGCTGGGTGCAAACAGTCTAAACCACAAAGTGTTGCTCTTTGCAGCCACAAAACAATAAAAAGCATTGCTCAGTGCACATGTGTTAAAGTTCACCTCAAGATAATCTTGAAAAATGATCTTGAATAATCTCTGCTTTCATAGAATACTGTTTAATGCATTTTAGATATTCAAATTTTCATTTACCAAAATTAGTTACTCTTAAATAAATTTAAGACTGTTTATTTGAGATGGAAATTGCAGCTGTTTCAGATTGCAGGGAGTCTCCCTTCACACGTAAAAAATGATTAACACAGTTGAAATCACAATAAACCATACTCCGAACTGGGCTGTCTCACTTTGCTATCACATCTGCCTGTGTTGCCAGCCTCCAGTATATACCAATGCCCAGTCCTCATAGTCATGGATAGGGGATTCCTTCATGGTACTGGTATTTACTGATATCACAGTACCGTGACAGTTCTAGCTAAACTCAGTGCGCTATAGTCAGTCAAGGTGACTCATCTATACCAGGGGTGTCAAAATCTGGTCCTGGAGGGCCAGGGTCCTGCTGGTTCCCGTTTTCACCTCTTAGTTACCTGTTGATTTTCACCTTGAAAAACAAGATGAGCACGCTCTGCAGCCAATCAGAGATTCGATTCAGTTGGTCAACAAGAAAAACAGCCAGGACCATGGATTTTGACATCTGTGCTTATAGGATGACAGCTGTCATGCTGTTTACTCAGCTGTTCATCCAAGTTTACCAGCAGAGGAAGCTATATCCTAAAGGAGCTCATCCCAATCTTCTCCTCACAGCACTACATTCTCAGATTTTGGTTATAACTGCGGCAGTCAAGGGTGTTACTAATGCAGTCATGTTTACATGCAGTTAAACGGGAATTCAATGATTCAGTCAAAACGTCTGGAAAATTAGCTCAGTTATGTTTAGCATATGCCTGGACACCTCATCATTAAATGAGACACAAACATGTTGGTTTTGGATGTGTCAGTGGTCAACAGCTGTTGCCGCAGCAGGCTAATTATTTGCTTGTTTGTTTGTTTGTTTGTAGGGATGTACCCGAATCCGAATACGTTATTCGGAAAAGCACGGATAATGCGATGGAAACAGATACTGTATTACTTCTGTCCGAAGTTGCTCGTTGTTACTCGGGGAAAAACATGTTCTGTGCATCAGCCATTATTTTTCTTCAAATCGATTCATATCATTGTGGATGGCCACAAGATGAAAATGCCCATTCTGTTTGCACCATAGGACTTTCACTTCACTAACTAGTCGTTTCATTCACTACACACTGAAAAGTGACTGCTGTTCATTAGTCGCCCCGCACCGTCTACTACGGTGCGGCAGTTAGCGAGACAAGCATTACCCCGCAACGTATACACCAAAATGAAGCTTAGTAGTATTTAGCTGTATGTAGTTAATTTCCCCCATGAGTAAAAAAAGGTCGAAATATATTACACATTATTGAAAAATGACTGTTATATTCCGCAGTCACCCCCACCGAGTCAGCGCAAATTACTGTTGTAAAATAGTACTTCACGCTTCCCTAGCGAACCAGTAACGTTAACACATAAAGAATCGTGAACGCAGCATCACTGGAATCTAAGATCATTCCCTTCAACTGAAGGAATTTTTTCTAATATGTTTACTGAAATAGAATCTATTTCCAACGAAAAACAGAATCTTTCAATTTATAAAACACATTTTTTTTTTCTATTTCTGATTTTTTTTCTGTTTCTGACCCCCCAGTTAAAGGGTGGTGGTGAATTTATGTGTGTGTGTGTGGGGGGGGGGGGGGGGTGGTTCTGAAAGTCTATAAAACTTTAGTTAAAATGAAAATGCAAAAAGAGAGGAGGAGAGGGAGAGAGAGAGAGAGGGGAGAGAGCAGAGAGAGAGAGAGAGAGGGAGAGGAGAGATGAAAAATACAGTATGAGAATGTGAAAATATATTTCATAATTAATTATATTCCAATATTAAATCATAAGGCACAAATAATTGCATTGCCTATGAATATTAGGTTAGAAAGCACAACATTTGTCCTATTTACATGTTTTCGTAATAAACTACACACACTTCTGGCCTACTATCCAAATAAGATACAGATACAGATCATTTTCATGCCCTGAACAGATACAGATAGAGATAGGGAGGTCTCCTGTACATCTCAATTTGTTTATTTGTTTGTTTATTTGTTTTTTTTTGTTCTGCCATACAGAAGAGTTACAGACCATTTGAATCTGAGGCTACAAATTTATTTTTGCTAACAAGAAAGAAAAGGTGAAGAAAGCATTTTTAGACATGGTTTAACAATGTACAGTGAACAATGCTTATGCTCAAGCTCATCTCACTGTGACTGCAACATGTGGTCTGTTTTTGTTCCTAGATACTGTACAAGCAGAAAATTCAGTGAGTTTCTAAAAGCAGAATAATAAATGTCAACTAAAACCAGCATTCAGGAAGACAAAAATGTTCCACAAATTCAAACTGCTTCAAACATGTAAAAACTGATTTACATACAACAGTAGATATGAGTACATCAACAACTGACTATACTAACGACTGACTATATAACTGACGATGACTTGAATTTTACTCAACAAGAAATTAAAATCCTTTAATAACAACAAAATAGCAACAAAAATTTATATAAATTGCAAGGTGATAATTGTTAGAATGCAGAGGATGGCCATCAAATGAAATGATAAATGCAAGTTTGAACGCAACAATTGATGCTGTGCAGTTCAGTTTTACTGCACGCACTTCTTGATTATGGTTTGCATGAAAGAGAAAGAGATGAGGGTGGATGGGGGGGATTGATGGGGCAACAGGAATGGGGGGGGGGGGGGGGGTCAAGAAACGAATTAGGTATTGAACAGATTTTGTCCAATTAAAGTTGAATTTCATCTCACATTACTTTCACAAACTAGCTGAAAGTGTGTGACAATGATTGGAATCAACACATGGAAAGTTGTGACTGATAATTAACAGTAAGCCATAAAGAATGTGTCAGTTCACATCACATAGTTTCTTTCACAAAATTAGACCAAGATAGGCAGAGGGGGTGAAGAGTCAAAAGAGGAGGCAGTGTTTTGTACAGTGGGAAACATAGCATGCCGGTGTAGCCAGTCAGTGCTGAGCTAGGCCTTTACTCCACCCACCATCCACCTGCAAAAAACAAAGCTCCACAAAGCAACTGCAGACAGATCAGGAAGAGTCATGACATCATAAACTAGGGTTCTTCAGCTGTTGAACTTTGGAGCTTCACCCTCATCTCTGTGTCCTGCCCTCCCGCGGTTCTTTTACCGGGATTTGATCCAGTACTGTTGTTGTCATTCCATCTGACTTTACGGCAACCCATACAGACTGCTATCACACTGAGCATTAGCAGAATCAGACAGCCCACACTCTAAGCAAGAGTGTGACACATAACGTATCCAAAAAGAAAAAAAAAAGTAGATAATTATCAGAATGGGCCTTATGTGTTAATGAAGTAAATCATATGTATGGCTGGCATAGTAAAATTCACATTCTCATCTCTCTCACCAACCTAAACAAACAAGATGTATAAAGCAAAACATAAGACATAAGACAAAAACATTGAAAATGCCATGCCCGAGTTTTTCCACTTGATTCCAAATATTCAAAACCGAATATCATGGGTTGTACATATTAATGCTTTTATTATTATTGTTTGTTGTTGCTGTTGTTGTTGTTTTTGTTTACTTGTTTGTTTTACATTGGAAAACTCACTCTCCATGTCAGATGTTAAACAACAACGTTTAGACTGTCAAAACAGAGCCCTGTCATCACACCAGCAGACAAATGATTTTGTCACTGTTAAAAACAAATGGATGAAGTCCAGTTGTGTTCCTGCGACTAAAAAATCAAGAACTTGTTTGGGAATCTCACCATTGGAATAAGAGACTATACATGGACATCACCAGTCATATTATAAATTTGTGCAGGATTTTGTGACATTGCCACAGCAACAAAATATAACCATATTAACTACTCACCAAGGATATACACCAGTTGATCCTTAATTTCTTCACATCAGTAGAGTTTTTAGGTTCGCACCCTTGTAGATGTATTTCTCCAGATTTGCTGTCCCAGTCAGACAGGCAACATGATAAGTATTTGCCATCGAGAAGCACCAGCACTGTCCAGAGCAGAGATGGGACACAGCACTGTACCATGGTCCATGTTCGCTTGCAGCATTCTTGAACACCATTGCAACTGCAAACTGGCTTAAAGATACTTATCATGAGTCCAAATAAAAAAAGCATTGGTATGATCAAAAGTGCAGAAAAAGTAATAATATTACAAATCCTTATGCAAGGACAAACAAAATTTGCATTCACAAGTCTTTCAATGCCTACTACTATCATGCCGATGATTATATTATCAAATGGAAGTTTTTTTGCAGTCTGCAGCTTTTTTATCATATTCACAATCTTTTCCAAAGCTGTTGTGAGGTCCATTGTTATCAATACAAGATAATTAGCCCCAAGACAAAAAAAATTTCACCACACACTGACCCTGACTGACTCAGGTTGATCCTTTATAAATACTGAGAGCACACCCACATTGGCTGCTACTTTGGGGAGGCGGAGCCATCCTAACTGCATTTCTGGGGACTTGTACAGAGACGAGAGGCAAATATGTTACTATGTTAAAGCTGAAAATTGACTATTTTTTTTCTTGAAGGAACAAAGAAAATGTACTTCATTCACACGCAATTCATTGAGATGGATGATGAAAGATATTCCAGACATAACAAGATGTGGTAAAAATTTAAGATGAAGAAACTCATAACATGCTCACGAAAGGAATGGTTGAAGAACCACTTTTGTAGCAGACTGTAGAGATCCATTAAAATGAAATGAAAATTTTCACAAGATAGCTGACCGAGATATATTCACGGCATCTTAAAAGACTGCACATTTGTATATCATATCTCAATAATTTACTTAGATTTTCATATATGTGATCTTACAGTAGCGTTTTTTCTTCAGGGTTGTAACACATTTTGAGGAATTAACCCGCACGTGTAGCCGATGTGTAAATATAATTCGTTTATATTTTACCAATAATCCATTTTCAGTTTCTGTATGCACTTTGTTGTTTTTCTGTATGCACATGCTTATGTATATGTATTTCTTTTGGGGAGCTTTTATTTTATTTATTGTACATTTGTTGTGTGACCTCTGACATCTTGTGACGTTGCTCTGTAAATTCACGGGTTTCTCCTTAATCGACTTGGATGCTGTAATGAGGAGAAGTAGGCTTACACCGGTACTCATGCTGATAGCATGGTAAAGCGTGGGTAGAAATGGTAAACGGAGGCGAGAATTTTACCTTGAACAGGTCACAGATGCTGTTTTTTGTTGTTGTAATATTTATTTCGTATGCGTGTGCATTTTCTTTATTATTTATCGTGCACAGTACTTCTGCATAGAATGCTAGTCGCCGGTCTCGGGTTAGGCTAGCAGAACGCGTGTTTGGTCTAACATGTGGTCTTATTTTCTGTTTCGCTCCTCTGTTAAATGTACATGTAGACGATCGCTTTATGAATACAGATAAGTTTTTGTACTGCTGTTTTTGTGTGTCACACAGGTATGTAAGCTCCCCCCTTTTTTATTTTGTCTTGTAAATTTGTTTTGTCTTATTAATCTTGTTTTTGCATAAGCATAATGTATATTTTGTTATAACTTCATATTCTTGTTTAACTTTAATATTAGCTCTTAGTATCTAAAGGAAAATTTGCGTGTTTTTTTTTCCTGAGTCGACTGGACGCTGTAATGAGGAGAGAGAGATGTACATGTGGACGATCGCTTTATGAAGTTTTTGTACTGCTGTCTTTGTGTGTCACACAGCCGGTTGGACGCTGTGATCAAGAAAGAATAAATCCTGCCCTTGGTTGGTTAACCAGAGATTGTCTTCTTATTATACACAATATACAACACAACGCAGAGTTCTAAAAGAGTCAGACCAGACCTGTCACACATGGCTTTATTTACCTAATTTTTCAGCAATGCAGTCATGCATTGACAAGGAAGATCTGAGTAGAAAATTAAGTTGGATAACTGAAATAGCATTCAGTGGGTTCAAATCAAAGATTAAACATGTAGGACTACATATATCTACGAAACATCCATCCGAAAAAACGCTGCTGCTCTAGTCTGTGTGTCTTTAGAGCTGTCCCTGAAGACCGAAAACCGATGAAATGATTTAAAGAATTGACTCTGGGTTTAGGAAAGGTATAGACTGCACTGGTACAATTACTTAATCAGTCCATGTTTTGTGGCAAAATTGGAAGAGAGGACACAAAGCTAACCATGAGTTACGTGTAGAGGAGGAATTGGTTTGATTTACAGGAATTGAAGATGAAGCCATTCCAGAAAATAAGTATGGACTTGATATGTAAATTTAAGCCCGACCAGACACACACTGCCAGATGGGAAAGCGAATACATAACTGCACATGATTGCATGTGTGTCATGGAACAAAAGAAAAAAAACAACCAAAAAAAAAAAACTTTTCTCCTGACAAAGTTGCCCCCAAATCCAGTGGTGGACAGTAACGAAGTACATTTCCTTGAGTACTGTACTTAAGTACCTTTATAGAGTATCTGTACTGAGTATCACTTTTTCTGGAAACTTTTACTGCACTACAATTTGATATGTTAAAACTTATGTTAACGCTGAATTATGACAAAATTCATTTCTGAAATGGAACAGAATTAAAGTATTCATATGTATTTCACACATAATCATTGAGATGGATGATGAGTGGTATTTCAGACATGTCAAGTATGGTTAAAAATTATACAAAGGAATCTTACAACGCCGTTCTCGTTGAAAGCAATGGTTCAAAACCACTTTTCGTAGCAGACTGTAAAGATGCATTAAAATGAAAACTCTGAAATGTTAACATCTTAAGAGATTATACATTTGCATATCACATCTAAATAATTCTTACTTAGATTTTCATATAACTCTACCGAGTACCGGCTCTGGGATTATGACAGGTAAACCAAATCACCACTATCAGTCTCAGTGTGGAGAACATGGGCACATCATTGGCTTGACAGTCTCGCTCTTGACTCAAGAGCAGCCAGATGTGTAGTTCTGCTCCATTGTCTTGATCATAAATGATGCGGAAAAATTTGATGTAGTTCTGTTCACACAATCCATCAGAAGAGGCCTAGTCACATTTATCCATGTCCTCTTTTGCTCTTACCAATAATTTCTGGGTCCAGGACAGTCTAAAACAATTCAAGGTATATAACTTATCATATAGAGCTAAGAAGAATATCTTTGAGACTCTGTTTGGTGTCTGTCCTTGCTCTCATCTTTGGGTTCAAGTGAATCAACGTCTACTCATTGGCATCACCAAACACCACATGCTTAACAGCTTCTTTCTAAGCGAAGACACAAGTGTTATATCTAGTACCCGGTATAGAGAATTTTTGTTTTACCTGAAGAAGAATGATCAATATGTATAAATACTTATAGATTCTGTATAAAGAAAAGCCAAAAGTTTAAACTGAAGGGAGGAACTAGGTGACCCATCCATAACAGATTAAACAGGTTTAAAAGCTTAAGCTGGAGCAAGGAGATATCAGCAATCATCATTTGAACAATTTCTGCAGTGATGAGGCTGTAATTTTTCCATTTTGTCTGCATTAACAGGATCAGAAAACAAATAATATGAAATGTTGTCAACATGTTTGTTGTTGTTGTGTAACGCATTATTAGTCACACTGTTGTTGAACGATCAGCTATCACACAACGATCATTACCACTATACACACGGGGTAAAATTGATCTCCTTTCAGATGAGACTGATGTTTCCTATTCTTATGAATTGCGACAATTGGATTTGTAAAAAATAAATAAATAGGCAACGCGTAAGAGGCCGTAACTTAAATGTATTAACTTGCTCGAACAAACAAACACCCAACACCTCTTATTTACACACACACAAACCAAATGCCAGTCTTAACGTTCGCTCCGTCTCCGTATTCGCCGCGCAATCCATGAAGAAAGTCATTCAACACAAAACGGTAATCCAACGCAATATGAAAAAATAAAGACTCCCCCAAAAAATCAACGAACAGCAAAAAAAAGATAATCCACCGTGCATCCAGCAAAAAAAAAAGGAAAGAAAAAAAGAACAACCTCACCGCTCCGGCAGGAATAGGGATCCGAAGATTTTACCTGCGTTCAGGCGTGAAATGCGGGTGATTGCAAGTTTTTCAAAGAAACGTTCACGCAGTTCCTTTTTCAGTTGAATTTATTTTGAGTGCACTTTAAATGCTCAGGTCCCCCGCAGACTCCCTGACTTTCTTTTCACGCTCCTCTCCCCGCCACACCCGTGTCTCGTTTTAAAAATATTTTGAGAGTTCCCGGGCTGGCGAGTCAGCTGACAGTTGGGTCAGCTGACCGGTTTTGACGGCCAGCTGATTTCCCCCAACACAGCAAACGAAAATAAAACAACAGACTGGTAAAAAATTAAAACAACCATAATACATTTTGGGGATGGAATATTACCTTATAGGGATTCCCTTTATTGATGGTCAACCGTCATCCTGTTAACCTTGAATTAAAAAAAAAAAGGAATCCTAAAACCCTTATGTGGCGGTGCTACATAGACCCCCCCCCTCCAGCCGGAGGTTTCTAAGGTCAGGCCCCATAAAATCTTTTAAGATTAACCACATTTACCGTGTATTGTTTATTAGGTGGGTTATTCCATCCTATCCTGTAATTTAATGGTCCTAATTTTTTAACAATAGTAGCTGGCCCTTCCCACCTAGGCGCTAGCTTGGCGGAGAATTTTTCATTGCCTTGGAGAAAGGGTGCGACCTGACCTAGACTAAGTCACCCCTGCCGAAAGTGCGCATCTTTCCTGCGGGAATTATAATACCTAGCTTGTCGGGCCTGGTGCTTCCCCACTCTCCTTTTAACCTCCTCCGCCATCTTCTGCTGTCTTTCCACCAGGTGATACGCCGCGTACTGATCGGGAGGCGGGGTTTTGTGTATCAGCCTCTCCAGTGGCCCTTGAAGTTTCCTGCCCAGGGCAAGCTCAGCAGGAGCCCTGCCAGTGGTCTCCGGTTGGGCAGTATTGAGGGCAAAGCGGAACTCCGGTATCCACTGGTCCCAGGTGTTGTGGTACTGGCCGACAAATGATGCAATCATGGTTTTTTAATGTCCGGTTGATGCGTTCGGTCAGGTTTGTTTGAGGGTGGTAAACTGGTGGTAAGTTTCTGAACTACCCCCCATGTTCTTGCAGAGATCAGTTAAGAGGGTAGCAGTAAACTGCGGACCTCTGTCTGACACCAGGTACTGTGGCACCCCCCAGCGAGTGAAGATTTTCCTCCCTGAGGATCTTAATGAGACGAGGCGTTTTGCTGTCTCTCAGGGAGAACATTTCCACCCTATTGGAAAAGTAGTCAACCACCACAAGGGAGGTACGAGTTGGCCTTTTTGCTCCTTGGGAATGGACCCATAAGGTCAATTCCCAGCATCTCCCCGGGTGCTGTGACTATGGTGCTTTGGAGCAGACCTGATGGCTTGGTGTTATCTGCCTTGTACTGCTGACAGGTTAGGCAGGCCTTGGTGTGTTCCCACACATCTTTCCGAATACTTGGCCACCAGGCAACCTCCAGGACCCGCCACAAAGTCTTCAGCCGACCAAGATGACCGCCCAAGGGATTGTCATGAAAGTACCGAAGGAACTCAGGGACCAGAGACTGGGGAACAACCAACTGGCACTTTTCTCCTCGGTCTCGTAACGGGACTCTTCGGTACAGCACCCCCTGGTGGATGATGAAGCCAATGCGGTTAGGAGGAGCTGATGACTGCAAACTGTTCTTCTTAGGTCGCACACATGTTGGTCCTTATCCTGTTCCTGGGCAATTTCTGCTAAGGTGGTAGGAAGCTCGGAGTGGACTTTAGTGGAGATGGCCAGACATGGTGATGGATGAATGGAGAGAGGTTCAAAGGCTCTGGGACAGTGCGTCAGGAGCAGAGTTGAAGCATCCTTTCCGGTAGTGGACTTTGAAATGAATTGCTGCAGTCGAAGTGTCCACCTCGTTAGACGAGAGGTGGTCTTTGTGCAGTTGAAAGTCCAGGACAGTGCAGTGTGGTCAGTGAAGACATTGAACTCCACCCCCTCCAGATAGTGTCCCCCACTTCTCCACAGCCCAGACGACTGCAAGGCACTCTTTTTCAGAGGTGGAATAATTCCTCTCTGGGCCTCGGAGTCCCCTGGAGGCGTAAGCTATCACCCGCTCACCCTCTGATGTGTTTTTGGGAGAGGATTGCTCCGAGACCCACTTCACTGGCATCAGTGAGTACCTGGAAGGGCAGGGATAGATTGGGCTGTGCAAGCACTGGAGGGTTCATCAAAGCCTGCTTCAAGGCATCCATGCTGGCTTGACCACTCACTGGTCCAGTTCCACTCACCCCTTTCCTCTTAAGATGGTTTAGAGGGGCTGCAAGATCAGCAAAGTGAGGGATGAATTTGTGGTACCAGCCCTGCGAGTCCCAGGAAACGCTGTAAGGCCTTCACATCCTGAGGTACAGGGAAGTCCAACACAGCCTGTGTCTTGGATGGATCAACCTCCACGCCTCTGTTGGAGACAATGTGGCCCAGAAATTTCAACTCCCTCTTAAAAAAGTGGCATTTTTTCATGTTGAGGCTGAGGTTGGCTGCCTGTAGCCTCTGAAAGACAGATGCCAAGTCACGAAGATGCTGTTCTTGGGAGCGAGAATACACAATAATGTCGTTGATGTAGACAAAACATATTTTTCCCCTTGACTCTCCCAAGACCTTCTCCATTAACCGTTGGAACGTTGCAGCTGCATTCCGTAGTCCAAATGGCATACATTTTAAACTGGAAGAGGCCAAGAGATGCTATAAAGGCTGTTTTCGGCTTGCTCTCTTCTGCCATAGCCACCTGCCAGTAGCCAGACTGCAAATCCAATGAACTGAACCAGGAGGCGCCTTCCAGTGATTCAAGGATGTCATGGATAATTGGCATTGGATAAGCGTCAGGTAAGGTCTTTGCATTTAATCGCCTGTAGTCGACACAGAATCTGTAGGATCCATCGGGCTTGTTAACAAGGACCACAGGAGAGGACCAGGCTGACTGAGAAGGTTCAATGATGTTATCTTTAAGCATTTTCTCAACATGCTCTTCTATGACTCTCTTCTTCAGAGGGGACACGTGATACGCCTTGGATCTTACAGGCATTTCATCCTGCGAGAAGATGGTGTGCTTTTCCACAGCTGTCTTCCCCAGTATATTGGAGGTGATGGAGGGCCAATCTCTTATGAGCTGTTGGAGCTCCTCAGGACAGTCCGTATCATAGGACGGCAAGGACTCTGTGTTTGTGGTGGAGACCCAGCAAGGTAGAGGTTCCCCTGGAGGTAGGGCACTAGTAGAGATGAACGCCTTTCTGACAGGTGAGGTTAGGAGTTTTGTTCCACAAGTTAGTATTGGCAGTTTGTTGCAAAAATGAATAATAGGTGTATCCTGTATCAGTTTTCACCCCATAGCTGTTCTTAGCCAGATTGAGGATGGCTCCAGTCTTGGAGAGGAAGTCCAGTCCGAGGATCAATGGAAAAGCAAGATGGCGGTCCTCCATTACATAGGTTTCAACTGCCCGTGGTCTGCCATGCCAGTCAAAACAGAGACTTTTCTTACCCAGAGCTTGGTGAACTGTACCATCCGCCATGACAAACCTCTGTCTCTCCGCAGGTAGGAAGGCTTCCTCTGCCAGCGCCATCTGCTTCCACAAGCTCTCCTTCATCAGGGTAAACGTACTGCCTGTGTTCTACCACCGCTTCTCCTTGGATTCCTCTGATGATAATGGGAACTAGTAGGAGGTTAGGTTCTTTATTTCTGTAGCCCTGGTGTTGCACTACAGTGACCTCCGCTGTTACCCTCTGAGATGTTTTTTTTACCTGGTTTACCTGTACTTGCCTGTACCTTCTGCCAGTACTCCTTAGCTCCAGAGCAATCCCTCTAGACCATGGAACCCACCTTCACCAGCTGTGTCACTGTTGTTACCGTTCCACGCAGGCATCCAGCTATCTTTGGGTTGATGTTGTTCAAGATGCGCCTCACTATCTCATCCTCTGGCATGTCTCGCTTCCATTTGAGACACAGTGCCCGATAATCATAAGCAAAGTCTCTAAGACTCTGCTCAGGTTTCTGCACCATGGCCCTCAGTTCTCTTTCCACTTCGCTCATATAGTCAGTGGGGAGGAAAGCAGACATAAAAGCATTTTTGAATGAGACCCAATCATGAACATGGCCTTTTTCCGCCTTCCACCAACTGAGTGCTGGCCCCTTTAAAACTGTGGACCGTGCCACCTAACAGCTCATGGTTGGAAAGTGGTCTTAGATCGAGGAAGTTTTCACACTGCTCTATAAAGTTAAGGACATCAGAAGTTTCACTAGTGGAGCCAAAGGTTGGAAATTCCAGACGGACAGGAGGCTTGGAGTAGTATGGAGAAGCACCAGGCAGACTAAATGGTGTTTGTGGGCGCTATGGGTGCTATGGGACTGACATCAGTGGAGACTGCTATGGTGCGCTGTGGTATGGGAGTGCTTGTTGGTCTTATTCTGTTAAGCTGCTTCTTCCATTGCTCCTCTCTGCGTAGGAGACAGTTAACTATGCCCCTCTCCAGCTTTGTTATGTTGGCCATTAGAAAATCTTCTAGTTGGCTAAGCTAGAATTGACATAATCCCTTAAGTTTGACTCTCTATTAAGAGCGCTGGAAACAGAATCTCTAAAATCAGTTTCAAGTTTGCTTACCTGTTCTTTTAGAGAAATTACATTGTTTTTTAACTCTTCATACTCAGTTGTGCACCATTCTCCCCTTCTCCTCTGTTAATTTCAGGAATTCGTTGACCACCCACACCCTTATCACCATCATCATCATCATCATGTTCATTATGTACATTAACACCGCCACCATCATTATTTTCACCATCAGCATTATCATTATCTTCTTCATCAACATTATCATTGTCATCTAGGTATAAAGAACTCAGCAAAGAGGTTATTTCTTTCAGCTGGATTTCTCCTTGTTACAAAAGGCTTAGCAGTGAAATCAGGATCACCAAACGCAGGCCAAGAGCCTTGTTCAGCCATAGAAGTGGTTGCCTCAGCAAGGTCTATCAGTTTATCTGTTGCCATTTTACACAATCCACTACAATTAATTTTACAGAAACAAAATCAGTGTAAATCAATCCCCGTACGGGCCACCATATGTAACGATCAGCTATCACACAACGATCATTACCACTATACACACGGGTAAAATTGATTCTCCTTTCAGATGAGACTGATGTTTCCTATTCTTATGAATTGCGACAATTGGATTTGTAAAAAAATAAATAAATAGGCAACGCGTAAGGGGCCGTAACTTAAATGTATTAACTTGCTCGAACAAACAAACACCCAACACCTCTTATTTACACACACACAAACCAAATGCCAGTCTTAACGTTCGCTCCGTCTCCGTATTCGCCGCGCAATCCATGAAGAAAGTCATTCAACACAAAACGGTAATCCAACGCAATATGAAAAAATAAAGACTCCCCAAAAATCAACGAACAGCAAAAAAAAAGATAATCCACCGTGCATCCAGCAAAAAAAAAGGAAAGAAAAAAAGAACAACCTCACCGCTCCGGCAGGAATAGGGATCCGAAGATTTTACCTGCGTTCAGGCGTGAAATGCGGTGATTGCAAGTTTTTTCAAAGAAACGTTCACGCAGTTCCTTTTTCAGTTGAATTTATTTGAGTGCACTTTAAATGCTCAGGTCCCCCGCAGACTCCCTGACTTTCTTTTCACGCTCCTCTCCCGCCACACCCGTGTCTCGTTTTAAAAATATTTTGAGAGTTCCCGGGCTGGCGAGGTCAGCTGACAGTTGGGTCAGCTGACCGGTTTGACGGCCAGCTGATTTCCCCCAACACAGCAAACGAAAATAAAACAACAGACTGGTAAAAAATTAAAACAACCATAATACATTTTGGGGATGGAATATTACCTTATAGGGATTCCCTTTATTGATGGTCAACCGTCATCCTGTTAACCTTGAATTAAAAAAAAAAAGGAATCCTAAAACCCTTATGTGGCGGTGCTACAGTTGCTCTGTATGTAATCCTGCACTTGGCTTGATAGGATTCAAGTGGGTGCAAACTTTTGATTCCATTACCATGATACTGTCTGATTCAGAGTAATGGTTCATTGTGATGTTCATAATCTGTTTCATATGTGTGAAGATACTCCATAATTTTAAACGGCCCCTCAACTCTTCTTTGTAGGTATTTGAAAATTTATTTGCCCAAAATGCAATAAAAATAGTATTTCTAAAAGGAAGAGAGTGTTCACTATCATTTTTTTTTTACTTTCCTGAGGTGAACTTTCATATGCGAGATGTGCACTGAGCAATGCATTTGTTTTGGGTTCTTTTTTGTTCTGTGGGTGAAAAGAGCAGCAGTTTGTGGCCAGGCTACGTGCACCTTGCTGCAAACAGAAACTCTGTCCTTGTCATGATGGTCTAGGTTTGTTACACACTTGGGGTCACATTGCATTCTGGAGTATACTTTTACCTCATGCTATTTCTCAACTTGGTATATGACACAGTTCCAATTGTCAATGGGTATTTTTAGTTGTCACACTAGAAAAATACACTCTGGACTGAATTAAGTGATATAAGGTAGGGCAGAGTTTTGGTTCTTTTTTTCTTTAAGGGAATGCTATTGCTATGTTGAGTATATGAATTGAAGAGTTTAGTGATGTTCTTGAAGCTTACTCAACTGGTGTTGGTGAGAAAGATTGGAACATTTTAAGGGTCTCAAGAGAACACACAAAGATAACCATGCGTTAAGCTTAACTGAGGAGGAGAAAATGGTTTCTACAAAGTAAAGAGGGAAACCAAGGTGACGCAGCAGAAAGCACAAGCTAGGATATAAAAACAGGAAACCACATGTATGTGCTGGAAGAAGCATACAGACATCATATACAAAATGCACAAGATATATTCTTTAGTAAATTAGAACACTGTAAAAACACACAATGTCTCCTGTTAGACGTTGCAATGATTTTTCTTCCTAAGAATCCTTTCATTCATTGCTGCTAGTATGCATTTTGAATCACCGTCTTTCATCAATTCCCTCCTTGTACATAACTCAAACTGGACTAATGGTTTTCATCATCCATCAACCACTGGAACATCTAAACTATGAGCAATCCAGCACATCAAATCTGTGAACTGTCTGCCCACTACCACTAAATGCAAATACTAATGGGATTACAAAGAGACAAAGTTTAAAAGACAAATACAAAGGAACACCAACAAAGTAAAACTGAGAAATAATTACTCACCAGAGACATATATCTGAAGTTCCTTAAACTGAGTGGGTTTTTTTTTGTCATTTGTCTTTGGTATTAGTGGATTCACACCACTGTGAGAGCCCTGGTAGGTCTGTTTTTGCTGACTGGTGTTCCCAGTCACTTAGTGTACATGACAAGTGTTGCCCATCAAGAACCACCAAGGCTGGCCACACCAGAGATGGGACACAGCACTGGAGAAGAGCCAAGATCCAAATAGACCCAAATAAAAAGAAAAATTATGATAGTAATGGTAAAAAACATAAATAAATAAATAAATATAAAGGACCAAAATAAAAGTAATCACATTACAAATCATCACACAAGGACAGACAACATTTACATCTACAAGCTTTTCGACGCATGGTGTCCACAGGTCACAGGTTAACAAATACGATCAGTGAAAGGCTTTTACTAGTCCGTGGTTTTCTCACCATTTCACAAAAGCTTGCTGCCATTTTTGACACCATCTTAAATAGCCTAAGACACAAAGATACAGACACACACTGAGTCCTGACTTCTCATCTTTATAAACACCTAGGGCACACCCACATCGGCTGGCACTTCAGTGAGGTGGAGCCACCATGTCTTCATTTTTGAGAACCTGTGCAAAGACCCCTGGCAAATTAGTCATCATATTAATGCTAAATTATGATTAATGTCATTTTAAAATAGAATAAAATAAATCTATTCTATTTAAACATCATCCGTTAGAGTGAATGATTTTCCAATGGAATAAAATGTTTAACTGATATGTCAGACATATCTAAATATTGTTAAAATTGTATAAAAGCACATACATCTTAAACCATGTTCATGACTGGAGTGGTCTGAAAACCACTTTGTAAGGTGGGTGTAAGGGAGATCCATTAAAGTGTTAAACACTGTACCATTCTTAAAGTAAAACTGAAAATGTGTAGGCAATGAGTTAATGACAGCTCAAACATGTTTTTTTTTAAAGAAAACAATTGCACAAGATGTATTTGGGACATCTAAAGAGACTTTATAATTGCTCTCCACATCTAAATAATTTGGATTTTCTTATATTGACACATTTTGTTCATGGCCTACTTTTCACTAGACCTTCACTAAAACACATTAATCCCATGGAGGCTGTCCCCTAATGAAGACCTCTCTCTAAGGCTTGAGTAATACTGTCTTTTTAAAAAAACAAACAAACAAACAACAACAAAAAAAAACACTGATCTTGAGTACATTGGATGACTGTTGTGATGATTCCAACAGTCTGAACTGATGTCATTTCAGTGCTCATGGCAGGTTAGTAACGTTCTTTTTTTTTTCTTTTTTCTTTTTTTCAGAAAACCTATGGAATGTGCCGCTGGTCCTTTGTCTTATTCCATTGATTTTTTTAGAAAAAATTCGGAAAATTTCAAGAGTGAAAAGAGACACAAAACTAACCTTAAGTTAAGCTGACCTAAGGAGGAGGAAATGGTTTTGGTTCTGGTGAGCTGAAAATGAAAGTAAGGGTGACACAGGAAACATAAGCTAAATATAAAAACAGTCATATATATATATTGGTCTTACACAAAGCATACAGACATGATATAAAATAAATAAGATGTGTTCTTAAGTAAATTAAATTTCATTTGTTGGGATGTTGGGCAAGATTTTTTTTATTGGAAGTAATATTTTGTTGTGATATTTGACATACTGAACAGTTTTTTTTCTTTGAGCTGTTTGAATGTTATTGACAAAAGTGAAAGTAAAAGCGAAGATGGAGTTCAAGGACTTTATGTGCACTGTATTATGTAGGGTTTTTTTTGTCTTTATTAAAAATCTCTCACGTCTTTGAAGATACAACACGATACATTAAATTTGTACTACAAATGTCTCCTTTACATCTGTTATAGATTTTATTCAAGTAAAATTACTTAACAATTCAGAAACAATAAAAACATAAACAAACTAAAAACAAACAAACAAACTGATATTATCCTATTGTTACCTAGCTGTGTCTTTAAGATATGATAGGTGTGATTCAGTGAAATCACCACCATTGGTCTCAATGTGGAGAACATGGGCACATCATTGGCATGGCAGCATCTCTCTTTTCCCACGAACAGCCAGAAGAGTAGTTCTGCTTCATTGTCTTCATAAATAATGATGTAGGAAAATGCATGTCCAGGGTCCAAGCAGCGAAGCTGCATAGGCACCCATTGTGTTTCTACCTTTTCTTCTTCTTCTGGCTAAGGTGTCTATGGCAGCCCTAGAACCGTATGGTAAAAGTTGTGAAATTTGGCACACTGATTGGGGATAGTACCCTGATTTGTTTCACCAAGTTTCATGCCTGCACCTCGAATGCTCTGGTGCTGTCAACGTTGAAGAACATTCATACACGTAACTTTTAAACAGTATGCCAGATTTTCAAAAAAAAGGTACCTCGGGATTCCTTGGATCAAGCCGATTTCAACATATGATGTCCTTTTGCCATTACCTGTTCTGCAATCATATTTGACTGTGAAGTTGCCAAACAGAAAGTGAGGTCATAATTCAGTGACGGTTTGATGTATCAAAACCAGACTTGATTCTTGGACACGGGACCCCACTCTGAGGAAACACAAAAAACTTCTGCATCATTTGACCACTGGGGAGCGCTGCAATAAACAAAAATGTCTTTTGGCTAATAACTGTTGATGTTTTGGCCTTAAATAGCTGATTCATGTGTTTGGTTGTAGTGATGGGAGGTTCGGATCTTTTCAGATCAAGACAATGGAGCAGAACTACACATCTGGTTCTTCTTGAGTCAAGACAGATGCTGTCAAGCCAATGATCTTTTCAGGTTCTCAGATCTTTGAATCTCGTTCAGTAAAATGGACAATTTTTTTTTTTCAAATCATTCGTTCATTTCGTTTCATTGGAACTAGTGTGGCACTGTAACCGACATCTGAGTGATAACAGAATGAGCATGGTTCTCAAACACTAAAAGCAACAAGGTTTGCTTCACTTGGTAAAGTATAATACACAAATTCACTTTTCTTAAGCTCTTAAGCAACCTTCTGGACCATAGCCTATTGAGTTATTCAGTTGAAATAACTGATTACCTCAATTCAAAAGTTAAAGTCAAAGTCATTGATGAACCATAGCGTATGAACTCGTTCCAATGGAAAGGCAAATTAAACATCCATTCAGTATCTACATCACAGCTAGCTAGCTACGGAAATGTTCTGGTCGACCAGCTAACATTAGCAAGCTCTCCTCACCAGTAATAATAGCATTGGTCATGTTACTGCTGTAACCTCGTGAATAATGAATGAAAGCCTCAGACCCACAGACCCATAGTTATGAGTCGGGAACGAAAACACTCGTTCCTCCACTGAGAATACGCAGTATTCATGTGACAAGTGAACGAGACACAAACCCAAAAACCCGCGCCCGTGTCCGAAATCACTCACCACTCACTATGTAGTGCACTATATAGTGAGTTCGCCATTTTGTAGTGCTGTCCGAATGTGTAGTGAAAATTTGTGTTTTCATAAACAATATTTTGTTCTAGGACCATACTGTTGCTCTTATTTCAAACAAATGCCTCCACACATCTGGGGTAAGACAGCAAGGCCCCTCCAGATGTTCCTCTCATTTATTTATGTAGCCACGTGCTGCAACAACACATCTGATTTTTATTATAACACTTCCACAGTAAGGTGCGAATCTCATACACTGACATGTTTTATGGACTGCATATCTCACTCATGGTTAGCAACCAACTGCTTTCGCAAATCTTTGCCCATGGCCACTATTATCATAAATAGCTCCACGTGGTTTCATTGTTGTACACATTGAGAATTACCATGTAAATAATAGACGTAAGGTTGTAATCTCACTCTTTGTACTCATTAATTGCATCAAACATAAATAATGTAGCGCATACCTTAAGGACTCCTTTAAGACACTGGTGAAAAATATGGTATGTTAGTATATGCACTGCTAAAATGAACACATTTTTTGGGGTTTTAGGTTTTCATAAACAATATTTTGTGCTAGGGCCATATGGGGCTACTGTTGTTCTTAATTAAAACAAATTCTTGCCGTTTGAGTTCGGACTGAGTGGTTTTTGTAATATGTTCAAATCCTGTTGAAAATGCATCATATTCTGCATATAATGAAATGATGCAGTGAGTTGTTAATATTTCAAGAGTAAACTGAAGCTTTTTAAAGCCCTTTTATTTCCTATTTCTACTGGGGTCACACTACAGGACATAACATCACATGACGGGACAGAGGCCTATGCAGAATAGAAGCAGAGTAGAGTACAACTTATTCAACGTATAATGAATAAAGTAACAGTGTAATTCAGTTTCGGATTCAAATCTTTATGATTAAAAAGTGACATAAAATTTTAATTATCTCAAGAGAATTTGAATTACCTCTTTTCATGATGTCTGTTACATAGTTACTTGAACTAAGTTAAGACTATTTGACTGAGAAATCACGGATTCTTCCGCACAGTTGCACATCCTATCAAACCTACTAGCTGTGCTGCCACATACTAATACATAGTCTTCTTAGACGTGGATGCGAGATTATGATGTCACACTCAGACACACACACTCTCTCTCACACACACACACACACACACACACACACACACACGCATGCACTCACACACACACACACGCACACATACTTTTTCACTTCGTAATATGGTCAGCATGACTTCTAACACTCCTAAAGTTTTTAGTATCCATGACAACAGAACTGAATTATGGTCCATTTAAATTTTGTTACTATATTGTACTTTTGTTTATACATACTACAAGAGGAGGTGGCAATTTTAACTGAACCTAATTTTTCATATGAAGTATTTGCAACACCTCCCATACACCACATTTTGTCCAAAGTTACTTTTTCAATATGTCCTGCTGACATGGTGCCAGTAACTTTTTTTTTCACCAGTGGAGGGAGCTATATCCTAAACAGCTCACCTAAATCTTATGTAATCTACAGCACTCTTTTCTCAGTCCATAGCCTGTGGTTGCAGCAATCAAGAATGTTGAAAGTAGAAAAATGACTAATAGGACAGAGTGTCTGTTTGCAGCTGGGTGCAAACAGTCTAAACCACAAAGTGTTGCTCTTTGCAGCCACAAAACAATAAAAAGCATTGCTCAGTGCACATGTGTTTAAAGTTCACCTCAAGATAATCTTGAAAAATGATCTTGAATAATCTCTGCTTTCATAGGAATACTGTTTAATGCATTTTAATATTCAAATTTTCATTTACCAAATTAGTTACTCTTAAATAAATTTAAGACTGTTTATTTGAGATGGAAATTGCAGACTGTTTCAGATTGCAGGGGATCTCCCTTCACACGTAAAAAATGATTAACACAGTTGAAAATCACAATAAACCATTACTCCGAACTGGGCTGTATCACATCTGCCTGTGTTGCCAGCCTCCAGTATATACCAATGCCCAGTCCTCATAGTCATGGATAGGGGATTCCTTCATGGTACTGGTATTTACTGATATCACAGTACCGTGACAGTTCTAGCTAAACTCAGTGCGCTATAGTCAGTCAGGGTGACTCATTATACCAGGGGTGTCAAAATCTGGTCCTGGAGGGCCCAGGGTCCTGCTGGTTCCGTTTTCACCTCTTAGTTACCTGTTGATTTTCACCTTGAAAACAGATGAGCACGCTCTGCAGCAATCAGAGATTCGATTCAGTTGGTCAACAAGAAAAACAGCAGGACCATGGATTTTGACATCTGTGCTTATAGGATGACAGCTGTCATGCTGTTACTCAGCTGTTCATCCAAAGTTTACCAGCAGAGGAAGCTATATCCTAAAGGAGCTCATCCCAATCTTCTCTCACAGCACTACATTCTCAGATGTTGGTTATAACTGCGGCAGTCAAGGGTGTTACTAATGCAGTCATGTTTACATGCAGTTAAACGGGAATTCAATGATTCAGTCAAAACGTCTGGAAAATTAGCTCAGTTATGTTTAGCATATGCCTGGACACCTCATCATTAAATGAGACACAAACATGTTGGTTTTGGATGTGTCAGTGGTCAACAGCTGTTGCCGCAGCAGGCTAATTATTTGCTTGTTTGTTTGTTTGTTTGTAGGGATGTACCCGAATCCGAATACGTTATTCGGAAAAGCACGGATAATGCGATGGGAAACAGATACTGTATTACTTCTGTCCGAAGTTGCTCGTTGTTACTCGGGGAAAAACATGTTCTGTGCATCAGCCATTATTTTTCTTCAAATCGATTCATATCATTGTGGATGGCCACAAGATGAAAATGCCCATTCTGTTTGCACCATAGGACTTTCACTTCACTAACTAGTCGTTTCATTCACTACACACTGAAAAGTGACTGCTGTTCATTAGTCGCCCCCACCGTCTACTACGGTGCGGCAGTTAGCGAGACAAGCATTACCCCCGCAACGTATACACCAAAATGAAGCTTAGTAGTATTTAGCTGTATGTGTTAATTTCCCCCATGAGTAAAAAAAGGTCGAAATATATTACACATTATTGAAAAATGACTGTTATATTCCGCAGTCACCCACCACCGAGTTCAGCGCAAATTACTGTTGTAAAATAGTACTTCACGCTTCCCTAGCGAACCAGTAACGTTAACACATAAAGAATCGTGAACGCAGCATCACTGGAATCTAAGATCATTCCCTTCAACTGAAGGATATTTTTCTAAATATGTTTACTGTAAATAGAATCTATTTCCAACGAAAAACAGAATCTTTCAATTTATAAAACATTTTTTTTTTCTATTTCTGATTTTTTTTCTGTTTCTGACCCCCAGTTAAAGGGGTGGTGAATATATGTGTGTGTGTGTGGGGGGGGGGGGGGGGGGTGGTTCTGAAAGTCTATAAAACTTTAGTTAAAAATGAAAATGCAAAAAGAGAGGAGGAGAGGGAGAGAGAGAGAGAGAGAGAGAGAGAGAGAGAGAGAGAGGGAGAGAGATGAAAAATACAGTATGAGAATGTGAAAATATATTTCATAATTAATTATATTCCAATATTAAATCAATAAGGCACAAAAATTGCATTGCCTATGAATATTAGGTTAGAAAGCACAACATTTGTCCTATTTACATGTTTTCGTAATAAACTACACACACTTCTGGCCTACTATCCAAATAAGATTACAGATACAGATCATTTTCATGCCTGAACAGATACAGATAGAGATAGGGAGGTCTCTGTACATCTCAATTTGTTATTTGTTTTGTTTATTTTGTTTTTTGTTCTGCCATACAGAAGAGTTACAGACCATTTGAATCTGAGGCTACAAATTTATTTTTGTAACAGAAAGAAAAGGTGAAGAAAGCATTTTTAGACATGGTTTAACAATGTACAGTGAACAATGCTATGCTCAAGCTCATCTCACTGTGACTGCAACATGTGGTCTGTTTTTGTTCCTAGATACTGTACAAGCAGAAAATTCAGTGAGTTTCTAAAAGCAGAATAATAAATGTCAACTAAAACCAGCATTCAGGAAGACAAAAATGTTCCACAAATTCAAACTGCTTCAAACATGTAAAAACTGATTTACATACAACAGTAGATATGAGTACATCAACAACTGACTATACTAACGACTGACTATATAACTGACGATGACTTGAATTTTACTCAAACAAGAAATTAAAATCCTTTAATAACAACAAAATAGCAACAAAAATTTATATAAATTGCAAGGTGATAATTGTTAGAATGCAGAGGATGGCCATCAAATGAACATGATAAATGCAAGTTTGAACGCAACAATTGATGCTTGTGCAGTTCAGTTTTTACTGCCACGCACTTCTTGATTATGGTTTGCATGAAAGAGAAAGAGATGAGGGTGGATGGGGGGGATTGATGGGCAACAGGAATGGGGGGGGGGGGGGGGTCAAGAAACGAATTAGGTATTGAACAGATTTTGTCCAATTAAAGTTGAATTTCATCTCACCATTACTTTCACAAACTAGCTGAAAGTGTGTGACAATGATTGGAATCAACACATGGAAAGTTTTTGAATGATAATAAAAAGCCATAAAGAATGTGTCAGTTCACATCACATAGTTTCTTTCACAAAATTAGACCAAGATAGGCAGAGGGGGTGAAGAGTCAAAAGAGGAGGCAGTGTTTTGTACAGTGGGAAACATAGCATGCCGGTGTAGCCAGTCAGTGCTGAGCTAGGCCTTTACTCCACCCACCATCCACCTGCAAAAAACAAAGCTCCACAAAGCAACTGCAGACAGATCAGGAAGAGTCATGGACATCATAAACTAGGGTTCTTCAGCTGTTGAACTTTGGAGCTTCCACCCTCATCTCTGTGTCCTGCCTCCCCGCGGTTCTTTTACCGGGATTTGATCCAGTACTGTTTGTTGTCATTCCATCTGACTTTACGGCAACCATACAGACTGCTATCACACTGAGCATTAGCAGAATCAAGACAGCCCACACTCTAAGCAAGAGTGTGACACATAACGTATCCAAAAAGAAAAAAAAAGTAGATAATTATCAGAATGGGCCTTATGTGTTAATGAAGTAAATCATATGTATGGCTGGCATAGTAAAATTCACATTCTCATCTCTCTCACCAACCTAAACAAACAAGATGTATAAAGCAAAACATAAGACATAAGACAAAAACATTGAAAATGCCATGCCCGAGTTTTTCCACTTGATTCCAAATATTCAAAACCGAATATCATGGGTTGTACATATTAATGCTTTTATTATTATTGTTTGTTGTTGCTGTGTTGTTGTTTTTTGTTTACTTGTTTGTTTTACATTGGAAAACTCACTCTCCATGTCAGATGTTAAACAACAACGTTTAGACTGTCAAAACAGAGCCTGTCATCACACCAGCAGACAAATGATTTTGTCACTGTTAAAAACAAATGGATGAAGTCCAGTTGTGTTCCTGCGACTAAAAAATCAAGAACTTGTTTGGGAATCTCACCATTGGAATAAGAGGACTATACATGGACATCACCAGTCATATTATAAATTTGTGCAGGATTTTGTGACATTGCCCACAGCAACAAAATATAACCATATTAACTACTCACCAAGGATATACACCAGTTGATCCTTAATTTCTTCACATCAGTAGAGTTTTTTAGGTTCGCACCCTTGTAGATGTATTTCTCCAGATTTGCTGTCCCAGTCAGACAGGCAACATGATAAGTATTTGCCATCGAGAAGCACCAGCACTGTCCAGAGCAGAGATGGGACACAGCACTGTACCATGGTCCATGTTCGCTTGCAGCATTCTTGAACACCATTGCAACTGCAAACTGGCTTAAAGATACTTATCATGAGTCCAAATAAAAAAAGCATTGGTATGATCAAAAGTGCAGAAAAAAGTAATAATATTACAAATCCTTATGCAAGGACAAACAAAATTTGCATTCACAAGTCTTTCAATGCCTACTACTATCATGCCGATGATTATATTATCAAATGGAAGTTTTTTTGCAGTCTGCAGCTTTTTTATCATATTCACAATCTTTTCCAAAGCTGTTGTGAGATCCATTGTTATCAATACAAGATAATTAGCCCCAAGACAAAAAAAAATTCACCACACACTGACCCTGACTGACTCAGGTTGATCCTTTATAAATACTGAGAGCACACCCACATTGGCTGCTACTTTGGGGAGGCGGAGCCATCCTAACTTCATTTCTGGGGACTTGTACAGAGACGAGAGGCAAATATGTTATTATGTTAAAGCTGAAAATTGACTATTTTTTTTCTTGAAGGAACAAAGAAAATGTACTTCATTCACACGCAATTCATTGAGATGGATGATGAAAGATATTCCAGACATAACAAGATGTGGTAAAAATTTAAGATGAAGAAACTCATAACATGCTCACGAAAGGAATGGTTGAAGAACCACTTTTGTAGCAGACTGTAGAGATCCATTAAAATGAAATGAAAATTTTCACAAGATAGCTGACCGAGATATATTCACGGCATCTTAAAGACTGCACATTTGTATATCATATCTCAATAATTTACTTAGATTTTCATATATGTGATCTTACAGTTAGCGTTTTTTCTTCAGGGTTGTAACACATTTTGAGGAATTAACCCGCACGTGTAGCCGATGTGTAAATATAATTCGTTTATATTTTACCAATAATCCATTTTCAGTTTCTGTATGCACTTTGTTGTTTTTCTGTATGCACATGCTTATGTATATGTATTTCTTTTGGGGAGCTTTTTATTTTATTTATTGTACATTTGTTGTGTGACCTCTGACATCTTGTGGACGTTGCTCTGTAAATTCACGGGTTTTCCCTTAATCGACTTGGATGCTGTAATGAGGAGAAGTAGGCCTTACACCGGTACTCATGCTGATAGCATGGTAAAGCGTGGGTAGAAATGGTAAACGGAGGCGAGAATTTACCTTGAACAGGTCACAGATGCTGTTTTTTGTTGTTGTAATATTTATTTCGTATGCGTGTGCATTTTCTTATTATTTATCGTGCACAGTACTTCTGCATAGAATGCTAGTCGCCGGTCTCGGGTTAGGCTAGCAGAACGCGTGTTTGGTCTAACATGCTGGTCTTATTTTCTGTTTCGCTCCTCTGTTAAATGTACAATGTAGACGATCGCTTTTATGAATACAGATAAGTTTTTGTACTGCTGTTTTTGTGTGTCACACATGTATGTAAGCTCCCCCCTTTTTTTATTTTGTCTTGTAAATTTGTTTTGTCTTATTAATCTTGTTTTGCATAAGCATAATGTATATTTGTTATAACTTCATATTCTTGTTTAACTTTAATATTAGCTCTTAGTATCTAAAGGAAAATTTGCGTGTTTTTTTTTCCTGAGTCGACTGGACGCTGTAATGAGGAGAGAGAGATGTACATGTGGACGATCGCTTTATGAAGTTTTTGTACTGCTGTCTTTGTGTGTCACACAGCCGGTTGGACGCTGTGATCAAGAAAGAATAAATCCTGCCCCTTGGTTGGTTAACCAGAGATTGTCTTCTTATCTATACACAATATACAACACAACGCAGAGTTCTAAAAGAGTCAGACCAGACCTGTCACACAGTGCTTTATTTACCTAATTTTTCAGCAATGCAGTCATGCATTGACAGGAAGATCTGAGTAGAAAATTAAGTTGGATACTGAAATAGCATTCAGTGGGTTCAAAATCAAAGATTAACATGTAGGACTACATATATCTACGAAACATCCATCCGAAAAACGCTGCTGCTCTAGTCTGTGTGTTTTAGAGCTGTCCCTGAAGACCGAAAACCGATGAAATGATTTAAAGAATTGACTCTTGGTTTTGGAAAGGTATAGACTGCACTGGTACAATTACTTAATCAGTCCATGTTTTTGTGGCAAAATTGGAAGAGAGGACACAAAGCTAACCATGAGTTACGTGTAGAGGAGGAATTGGTTTGATTTACAGGAATTGAAGATGAAGCCATTCCAGAAAATAAGTATGGACCTTGATATGTAAATTTAAGCCCGACCAGACACACACTGCCAGATGGGAAAGCGAATACATAACTGCACATGATTGCACTGTGTGTCATGGAACAAAAGAAAAAAACAACCAAAAAAAAAAAAAACTTTTCTCCTGACAAAGTTGCCCCCAAAATCCAGTGGTGGACAGTACGAAGTACATTTCCTTGAGTTACTGTACTTAAGTACCTTTATAGAGTATCTGTACTGAGTATCACTTTTTCTGGAAACTTTTACTGCACTACATTTGATATGTTAAACTTATGTTAAAGCTGAATTATGACAAAATTCATTTCTGAAATGGAACAGATTAAATGTATTTCATATGTATTTCACACATAATTCATTGAGATGGATGATGAGTGGTATTTCAGACATGTCAAGTATGGTTAAAAATTATACAAAGGAATCTTACAACGCCGTTCGTGAAAGCAATGGTTCAAAAACCACTTTTGTAGCAGGGACTGTAAAGATGCATTAAAATGAAAACTCTGAAATGTTAACATCTTAAGAGATTATACATTTGCATATCACATCTAAATAATTTACTTAGATTTTCATATATACCTCTACCGAGTTACCGGCTCTGGGATATGACAGGTAAACCAAATCACCACTATCAGTCTCAGTGTGGAGAACATGGGCACATCATTGGCTTGACAGTCTCGCTCTTGACTCAAGAGCAGCCAGATGTGTAGTTCTGCTCCATTGTCTTGATCATAAATGATGCGGAAAAATTTGATGTAGTTCTGTTCACACAATCCATCAGAAGAGGCCTAGTCACATTTATCCATGTCCTCTTTTGCTCTTACCAATAATTTCTGGGTCCAGACAGTCTAAACAATTCAAGGTATATAACTTATCATATAGAGCTAAGAAGAATATCTTTGAGACTCCTGGTTTGGTGTCTGTCTTGCTCTCATCTTTGGGTTCAAGTGAATCAACGTCTACTCATTGGCATCACCAACACCACATGCTTACAGCTTCTTTCTAAGCGAAGACACAAGTGTTATATCTAGTACCCGGTATAGAGAATTTTTGTTTACCTGAAGAAGAATGATCAATATGTATAAATACTTATAGATTCTGTTATAAAGAAAAGCCAAAAGTTAAACTGAAGGGAGGAACTAGGTGACCCATCCATAACAGATTAAACAGGTTTAAAAGCTTAAGCTGGAGCAAGGAGATATCAGCAATCATCATTTGAACAATTTCTGCAGTGATGAGGCTGTAATTTTCCATTTTGTCTGCATTAACAGGATCAGAAAACAAATAATATGGAAATGTTGTCAACATGTTTGTTGTTGTTGTGTAACGCATTATTAGTCACACTGTTGTTGAACGATCAGCTATCACACAACGATCATTACCACTATACACACGGGTAAAATTGATTCTCCTTTCAGATGAGACTGATGTTTCCTATCTTATGAATTGCGACAATTTGGATTTGTAAAAAATAAATAAATAGGGCAACGCGTAAGAGGCCGTAACTTAAATGTATTAACTTGCTCGAACAAACAAACACCCAACACCTCTTATTTACACACACACAAACCAAATGCCAGTCTTAACGTTCGCTCCGTCTCCGTATTCGCCGCGCAATCCATGAAGAAAGTCATTCAACACAAAACGGTAATCCAACGCAATATGAAAAAATAAAGACTCCCCAAAAAATCAACGAACAGCAAAAAAAGATAATCCACCGTGCATCCAGCAAAAAAAAAGGAAAGAAAAAAGAACAACCTCACCGCTCCGGCAGGAATAGGGATCCGAAGATTTTACCTGCGTTCAGGCGTGAAATGCGGTGATTGCAAGTTTTTTCAAAGAAACGTTCACGGCAGTTCCTTTTTCAGTTGAATTTATTTTGAGTGCACTTTAAATGCTCAGGTCCCCCGCAGACTCCCTGACTTTCTTTTCACGCTCCTCTCCCGCCACACCCGTGTCTCGTTTTAAAAATATTTTGAGAGTTCCCGGGCTGGCGAGTCAGCTGACAGTTGGGTCAGCTGACCCGTTTGACGGCCAGCTGATTTCCCCCAACAACAGCAAACGAAAATAAAACAACAGACTGGTAAAAATTAAAACAACCATAATACATTTTGGGGATGGAATATTACCTTATAGGGATTCCCTTATTGATGGTCAACCGTCATCCTGTTAACCTTGAATTAAAAAAAAAAGGAATCCTAAAAACCCTTATGTGGCGGTGCTACATAGACCCCCCCCTCCAGCCGGAGGTTTCTAAGGTCAGGCCCCATAAAATCTTTTAAGATTAACCACATTTACCGTGTATTGTTTATTAGGTGGGTTATTCCATCCTATCCTGTAATTTAATGGTCCTAATTTTTTAACAATAATAGCTGGCCCTTCCCACCTAGGCGCTAGCTTGGCGGAGAATTTTTCATTGGCCTTGGAGAAAGGGTGCGACCTGACCTAGACTAAGTCACCCTGCCGAAAGTGCGCATCTTTCCTGCGGGAATTATAATACCTAGCTTGTCGGGCCTGGTGCTTCCCCACTCTCCTTTTAACCTCCTCCGCCATCTTCTGCTGTCTTTCCACCAGGTGATACGCCGCGTACTGATCGGGAGGCGGGGTTTTGTGTATCAGCCTCTCCAGTGGCCCTTGAAGTTTCCTGCCCAGGGCAAGCTCAGCAGGAGCCCTGCCAGTGGTCTCCGGTTGGGCAGTATTGAGGGCAAAGCGGAACTCCGGTATCCACTGGTCCCAGGTGTTGTGGTACTGGCCGACAAATGATGCAATCATGGTTTTTAATGTCCGGTTGATGCGTTCGGTCAGGTTTGTTTGAGGGTGGTAACTGGTGGTAAGTTTCTGAACTACCCCCCATGTCTTGCAGAGATCAGTTAAGAGGGTAGCAGTAAACTGCGGACCTCTGTCTGACACCAGGTACTGTGGCACCCCCCAGCGAGTGAAGATTTCCTCCCTGAGGATCTTAATGAGACGAGGCGTTTTGCTGTCTCTCAGGGAGAACATTTCCACCCTATTGGAAAAGTAGTCAACCACCACAAGGAGGTACGAGTTGGCCTTTTTGCTCCTTGGGAATGGACCCATAAGGTCAATTCCCAGCATCTCCCCGGGTGCTGTGACTATGGTGCTTTGGAGCAGACCTGATGGCTTGGTGTTATCTGCCTTGTACTGCTGACAGGTTAGGCAGGCCTTGGTGTGTTCCCACACATCTTTCCGAATACTTGGCCACCAGGCAACCTCCAGGACCCGCCACAAAGTCTTCAGCCGACCAAGATGACCGCCCAAGGGATTGTCATGAAAGTACCGAAGGAACTCAGGGACCAGAGACTGGGGAACAACCAACTGGCACTTTTCTCCTCGGTCTCGTAACGGGACTCTTCGGTACAGCACCCCCTGGTGGATGATGAAGCCAATGCGGTTAGGAGGAGCTGATGACTGCAAACTGTTCTTTCTTAGGTCGCACACATGTTGGTCCTTATCCTGTTCCTGGGCAATTTCTGCTAAGGTGGTAGGAAGCTCGGAGTGGACTTTAGTGGAGATGGCCAGACATGGTGATGGATGAATGGAGAGAGGTTCAAAGGCTCTGGACAGTGCGTCAGGAGCAGAGTTGAAGCATCCTTTCCGGTAGTGGACTTTGAAATTGAATTGCTGCAGTCGAAGTGTCCACCTCGTTAGACGAGAGGTGGTCTTTGTGCAGTTGAAAGCCCAGGACAGTGCAGTGTGGTCAGTGAAGACATTGAACTCCACCCCCCTCCAGATAGTGTCCCCACTTCTCCACAGCCCAGACGACTGCAAGGCACTCTTTTTCAGAGGTGGAATAATTCCTCTCTGGGCCTCGGAGTCCCCTGGAGGCGTAAGCTATCACCCGCTCACCCTCTGATGTGTTTTGGGAGAGGATTGCTCCGAGACCCACTTCACTGGCATCAGTGAGTACCTGGAAGGGCAGGGATAGATTGGGCTGTGCAAGCACTGGAGGGTTCATCAAAGCCTGCTTCAAGGCATCCATGCTGGCTTGACACTCACTGGTCCAGTTCCACTCCACCCCTTTCCTCTTAAGATGGTTTAGAGGGGCTGCAAGATCAGCAAAGTGAGGGATGAATTTGTGGTACCAGCCTGCGAGTCCCAGGAAACGCTGTAAGGCCTTCACATCCTGAGGTACAGGGAAGTCCAACACAGCCTGTGTCTTGGATGGATCAACCTCCACGCCTCTGTTGGAGACAATGTGGCCCAGAAATTTCAACTCCCTCTTAAAAAAGTGGCATTTTTTCATGTTGAGGCTGAGGTTGGCTGCCTGTAGCCTCTGAAAGGACAGATGCCAAGTCACGAAGATGCTGTTCTTGGGAGCGAGAATACACAATAATGTCGTTGATGTAGACAAAACATATTTTTCCCCTTGACTCTCCCAAGACCTTCTCCATTAACCGTTGGAACGTTGCAGCTGCATTCCGTAGTCCAAATGGCATACATTTAAACTGGAAGAGGCCAAGAGATGCTATAAAGGCTGTTTTCGGCTTGCTCTCTTCTGCCATAGCCACCTGCCAGTAGCCAGACTGCAAATCCAATGAACTGAACCAGGAGGCGCCTTCCAGTGATTCAAGGATGTCATGGATAATTGGCATTGGATAAGCGTCAGGTAAGGTCTTTGCATTTAATCGCCTGTAGTCGACACAGAATCTGTAGGATCCATCGGGCTTGTTAACAAGGACCACAGGAGAGGACCAGGCTGACTGAGAAGGTTCAATGATGTTATCTTTAAGCATTTTCTCAACATGCTCTTCTATGACTCTCTTCTTCAGAGGGGACACGTGATACCGCCTTGGATCTTACAGGCATTTCATCCTGCGAGAAGATGGTGTGCTTTTCACAGCTGTCTTCCCCAGTATATTGGAGGTGATGGAGGGCCAATCTCTTATGAGCTGTTGGAGCTCCTCAGGACCAGTCCGTATCATAGGACGGCAAGGACTCTGTGTTTGTGGTGGAGACCCAGCAAGGTAGAGGTTCCCCTGGAGGTAGGGCATAGTAGAGATGAACGCCTTTCTGACAGGTGAGGTTAGGAGTTTTGTTCCACAAGTTAGTATTGGCAGTTTGTTGCAAAAATGAATAATAGGTGTATCCTGTATCAGTTTCACCCCATAGCTGTTCTTAGCCAGATTGAGGATGGCCTCCAGTCTTGGAGAGGAAGTCCAGTCCGAGGATCAATGGGAAAAGCAAGATGGCGGTCCTCCATTACATAGGTTTCAACTGCCCGTGGTCTGCCATGCCAGTCAAACAGAGACTTTTCTTACCCAGAGCTTGGTGAACTGTACCATCCGCCATGACAAACCTCTGTCTCTCCGCAGGTAGGAAGGCTTCCTCTGCCAGCGCCATCTGCTTCCACAAGCTCTCCTTCATCAGGGTAAACGTACTGCCTGTGTCTACCCCGCTTCTCCTTGGATTCCTCTGATGATAATGGGAACTAGTAGGAGGTTAGGTTCTTTATTTCTGTAGCCCTGGTGTTGCACTACAGTGACCTCCGCTGTTACCCTCTGAGATGTTTTTTTACCTGGTTTACCTGTACTTGCCTGTACCTTCTGCCAGTACTCCTTAGCTCCAGAGCAATCCCTCTAGACCATGGAACCCACCTTCACCAGCTGTGTCACTGTTGTTACCGTTCCACGCAGGCATCCAGCTATCTTTGGGTTGATGTTGTTCAAGATGCGCCTCACTATCTCATCCTCTGGCATGTCTCGCTTCCATTTGAGACACAGTGCCCGATAATCATAAGCAAAGTCTCTAAGACTCTGCTCAGGTTTCTGCACCATGGCCCTCAGTTTCTCTTCCACTTCGCTCATATAGTCAGTGGGGAGGAAAGCAGACATAAAAGCATTTTGAATGAGACCCAATCATGAACATGGCCTTTTTCCGCCTTCCACCAACTGAGTGCTGGCCCCTTTAAAACTGTGGACCGTGCACCTAACAGCTCATGGTTGGAAAGTGGTCTTAGATCGAGGAAGTTTTCACACTGCTCTATAAAGTTAAGGACATCAGAAGTTTCACTAGTGGAGCCAAAGGTTGGAAATTCCAGACGGACAGGAGGCTTGGAGTAGTATGGAGAAGCACCAGGCAGACTAAATGGTGTTGTGGGCGCTATGGGTGCTATGGGACTGACATCAGTGGAGACTGCTATGGTGCGCTGTGGTATGGGAGTGCTTGTTGGTCTTATTCTGTTAAGCTGCTTCTTCCATTGCTCCTCTCTGCGTAGGAGACAGTTAACTATGCCCCTCTCCAGCTTTGTTATGTTGGCCATTAGAAAATCTTCTAGTTGGCTAAGCTAGAATTGACATAATCCCTTAAGTTTGACTCTCTATTAAGAGCGCTGGAAACAGAATCTCTAAAATCAGTTTCAAGTTTGCTTACCTGTTCTTTTAGAGAAATTACATTGTTTTTTAACTCTTCATACTCAGTTTGTGCACCATTCTCCCCTTCTCCTCTGTTAATTTCAGGAATTCGTTGACCACCCACACCCTTATCACCATCATCATCATCATCATGTTCATTATGTACATTAACACCGCCACCATCATTATTTTTCACCATCAGCATTATCATTATCTTCTTCATCAACATTATCATTGTCATCTAGGTATAAAGAACTCAGCAAAGAGGTTATTTCTTCAGCTGGATTTCTCCTTGTTACAAAAGGCTTAGCAGTGAAATCAGGATCACCAAACGCAGGCCAAGAGCCTTGTTCAGCCATAGAAGTGGTTGCCTCAGCAAGGTCTATCAGTTTATCTGTTGCCATTTTACACAATCCACTACAATTAATTTTACAGAAACAAAATCAGTGTAAATCAATCCCCGTACGGGCCACCATATGTAACGATCAGCTATCACACAACGATCATTACCACTATACACACGGGTAAAATTGATTTCTCCTTTCAGATGAGACTGATGTTTCCTATTCTTATGAATTGCGACAATTGGATTTGTAAAAAATAAATAAATAGGCAACGCGTAAGGGGCCGTAAACTTAAATGTATTAACTTGCTCGAACAAACAAACACCCAACACCTCTTATTTACACACACACAAACCAAATGCCAGTCTTAACGTTCGCTCCGTCTCCGTATTCGCCGCGCAATCCATGAAGAAAGTCATTCAACACAAACGGTAATCCAACGCAATATGAAAAAATAAAGACTCCCCAAAAAATCAACGAACAGCAAAAAAAAAGATAATTCACCGTGCATCCAGCAAAAAAAAAAAGGAAAGAAAAAAAGAACAACCTCACCGCTCCGGCAGGAATAGGGATCCGAAGATTTTACCTGCGTTCAGGCGTGAAATGCGGTGATTGCAAGTTTTTTCAAAGAAACGTTCACGCAGTTCCTTTTTCAGTTGAATTTATTTTGAGTGCACTTTAAATGCTCAGGTCCCCCGCAGACTCCCTGACTTTCTTTTCACGCTCCTCTCCCGCCACACCCGTGTCTCGTTTTAAAAATATTTTGAGAGTTCCCGGGCTGGCGAGTCAGCTGACAGTTGGGTCAGCTGACCGGTTTGACGGCCAGCTGATTTCCCCCAACACAGCAAACGAAAATAAAACAACAGACTGGTAAAAAATTAAAACAACCATAATACATTTTGGGGATGGAATATTACCTTATAGGGATTCCCTTTATTGATGGTCAACCGTCATCCTGTTAACCTTGAATTAAAAAAAAAAAAGGAATCCTAAAACCCTTATGTGGCGGTGCTACAGTTGCTCTGTATGTAATCCTGCACTTGGCTTGATAGGATTCAAGTGGGTGCAAACTTTTGATTCCATTACCATGATACTGTCTGATTCAGAGTAATGGTTCATTGTGATGTTCATAATCTGTTTCATATGTGTGAAGATACTCCATAATTTTAAACGGCCCCTCAACTCTTCTTTGTAGGTATTTGAAAATTTATTTGCCAAAATGCAATAAAATAGTATTTCTAAAAAGGAAGAGAGTGTTCACTATCATTTTTTTTTACTTTCCTGAGGTGAACTTTCATATGCGAGATGTGCACTGAGCAATGCATTTGTTTTGGGTTCTTTTTTTGTTCTGTGGGTGAAAAGAGCAGCAGTTTGTGGCCCAGGCTACGTGCACCTTGCTGCAAACAGAAACTCTGTCCTTGTCATGATGGTCTAGGTTTGTTACACACTTGGGGTCACATTGCATTCTGGAGTATACTTTTACCTCATGCTATTTCTCAACTTGGTATATGACACAGTTCCAATTGTCAATGGGTATTTTTAGTTGTCACACTAGAAAAATACACTCTGGACTGAATTAAGTGATATAAGGTAGGGCAGAGTTTTGGTTCTTTTTTTTCTTTAAGGGAATGCTATTGCTATGTTGAGTATATGAATTGAAGAGTTTTAGTGATGTTCTTGAAGCTTACTCAACTGGTGTTGGTGAGAAAGATTGGAACATTTTAAGGGTCTCAAGAGAACACACAAAGATAACCATGCGTTAAGCTTAACTGAGGAGGAGAAAATGGTTTCTACAAAGTAAAGAGGGAAACCAAGGTGACGCAGAAAGCACAAGCTAGGATATAAAAAACAGGAAACCACATGTATGTGCTGGAAGAAGCATACAGACATCATATACAAAATGCACAAGATATATTCTTTAGTAAATTAGAACACTGTAAAACACACAATGTCTCCTGTTTAGACGTTGCAATGATTTTTCTTCCTAAGAATCCTTTCATTCATTGCTGCTAGTATGCATTTTGAATCACCGTCTTTCATCAATTCCTCCTTGTACATAACTCAAACTGGACTAATGGTTTTCATCATCCATCAACCACTGGAACATCTAAACTATGAGCAATCCAGCACATCAAATCTGTGAACTGTCTGCCCACTACCACTAAATGCAAATACTAATGGGATTACAAAGAGACAAAGTTTAAAAGACAAATACAAAGGAACACCAACAAAGTAAAACTGAGAAATAATTACTCACCAGAGACATATATCTGAAGTTCCTTAAACTGAGTGGGGTTTTTTTTGTCATTTGTCTTTGGTATTAGTGGATTCACACCACTGTGAGAGCCCTGGTAGGTCTGTTTTTGCTGACTGGTTGTTCCCAGTCACTTAGTGTACATGACAAGTGTTGCCCATCAAGAACCACCAAGGCTGGCCACACCAGAGATGGGACACAGCACTGGACAAAGAGCCAAGATCCAAATAGACCCAAATAAAAAGAAAAATTATGATAGTAATGGTAAAAACATAAATAAATAAATAAATATAAAGGACCAAAATAAAAGTAATCACATTACAAATCATCACACAAGGACAGACAACATTTACATCTACAAGCTTTTCGACGCATGGTGTCCACAGGTCACAGGTTAACAAATACGATCAGTGAAAGGCTTTTACTAGTCCGTGGTTTTCTCACCATTTCACAAAAGCTTGCTGCCATTTTTGACACCATCTTAAATAGCCTAAGACACAAAGATACAGACACACACTGAGTCTGACTTCTCATCTTTATAAACACCTAGGGCACACCCACATCGGCTGGCACTTCAGTGAGGTGGAGCCACCATGTCTTCATTTTTGAGAACCTGTGCAAAGACCCCTGGCAAATTAGTCATCATATTAATGCTAAATTATGATTAATGTCATTTTAAAATAGAATAAAATAAATCTATTCTATTTAAACATCATCCGTTAGAGTGAATGATTTTCCAATGGAATAAAATGTTTAACTGATATGTCAGACATATCTAAATATTGTTAAAATTGTATAAAAGCACATACATCTTAAACCATGTTCATGACTGGAGTGGTCTGAAAACCACTTTGTAAGGTGGGTGTAAGGGAGATCCATTAAAGTGTTAAACACTGTACCATTCTTAAAGTAAAACTGAAAATGTGTAGGCAATGAGTTAATGACAGCTCAAACATGTTTTTTTTTAAAGAAAACAATTGCACAAGATGTATTTGGGACATCTAAAGAGACTTTATAATTGCTCTCCACATCTAAATAATTTGGATTTTTCTTATATTGACACATTTTGTTCATGGCCTACTTTTCACTAGACTTCACTAAAACACATTAATCCCATGGAGGCTGTCCCTAATGAAGACCTCTCTCTAAGGCTTGAGTAATACTGTCTTTTAAAAAAACAAACAAACAAACAACAACAAAAAAAAAACACTGATCTTGAGTACATTGGATGACTGTTGTGATGATTCCAACAGTCTGAACTGATGTCATTTCAGTGCTCATGGCAGGTTAGTAACGTTCTTTTTTTTTCTTTTTCTTTTTTTCAGAAAACCTATGGAATGTGCCGCTGGTCCTTTGTCTTATTCCATTGATTTTTTTAGAAAAAATTCGGAAAATTTCAAGAGTGAAAAGAGACACAAAACTAACCTTAAGTTAAGCTGACCTAAGGAGGAGGAAATGGTTTGGTTCTGGTGAGCTGAAAATGAAAGTAAGGGTGACACAGGAAACATAAGCTAAATATAAAAACAGTCATATATATATATTGGTCTTACACAAAGCATACAGACATGATATAAAATAAATAAGATGTGTTCTTAAGTAAATTAAATTTCATTTGTTGGGATGTTGGGCAAGATTTTTTTTATTGGAAGTAATATTTTGTTGTGATATTTGACATACTGAACAGTTTTTTTCTTTGAGCTGTTTGAATGTTATTGACAAAAGTGAAAGTAAAAGCGAAGATGGAGTTCAAGGACTTTATGTGCACTGTATTATGTAGGGTTTTTTTTGTCTTTATTAAAAATCTCTCACGTCTTTGAAGATACAACACGATACATTAAATTTGTACTACAAATGTCTCCTTTACATCTGTTATAGATTTTATTCAAGTAAAATTACTTAACAATTCAGAAACAATAAAAACATAAACAAACTAAAAACAAACAAACAAAACTGATATTATCCTATTGTTACCTAGCTGTGTCTTTAAGATATGATAGGTGTGATTCAGTGAAATCACCACCATTGGTCTCAATGTGGAGAACATGGGCACATCATTGGCATGGCAGCATCTCTCTTTTCCCACGAACAGCCAGAAGAGTAGTTCTGCTTCATTGTCTTCATAAATAATGATGTAGGAAAATGCATGTCCAGGGTCCAAGCAGCGAAGCTGCATAGGCACCCATTGTGTTTCTACCTTTTCTTCTTCCTCTGGCTAGGGTGTCTATGGCAGCCCCTAGAACCGTATGGTAAAAAGTTGTGAAATTTGGCACACTGATTGGGGATAGTACCCTGATTTGTTTCACCAAGTTTCATGCCTGCACCTCGAATGCTCTGGTGCTGTCAACGTTGAAGAACATTCATACACGTAACTTTTAAACAGTATGCCAGATTTTCAAAAAAAAGGTACCTCGGGATTCCTTGGATCAAGCCGATTTCAACATATGATGTCCTTTTGCCATTACCTGTTCTGCAATCATATTTGACTGTGAAGTTGCCAAACAGAAAGTGAGGTCATAATTCAGTGACGGTTTGATGTATCAAAACCAGACTTGATTCTTGGACACGGGACCCCACTCTGAGGAAACACAAAAACTTCTGCATCATTTGACCACTGGGGAGCGCTGCAATAAACAAAAATGTCTTTTGGCTAATAACTGTTGATGTTTTGGCCTTAAATAGCTGATTCATGTGTTTGGTGTAGTGATGGGAGGTTCGGATCTTTTCAGATCAAGACAATGGAGCAGAACTACACATCTGGTTCTTCTTGAGTCAAGACAGATGCTGTCAAGCCAATGATCTTTTCAGGTTCTCAGATCTTTGAATCTCGTTCAGTAAAATGGACAATTTTTTTTTTCAAATCATTCGTTCATTTCGTTCATTGGAACTAGTGTGGCACTGTAACCGACATCTGAGTGATAACAGAATGAGCATGGTTCTCAAATACTAAAAGCAACAAGGTTTGCTTCACTTGGTAAAGTATAATACACAAATTCACTTTTCTTAAGCTCTTAAGCAACCTTCTGGACCATAGCCTATTGAGTTATTCAGTTGAAATAACTGATTACCTCAATTCAAAAGTTAAAGTCAAAGTCATTGATGAACCATAGCGTATGAACTCGTTCCAATGGAAAGGCAAATTAAACATCCATTCAGTATCTACATCACAGCTAGCTAGCTACGGAAATGTTCTGGTCGACCAGCTAACATTAGCAAGCTCTCCTCACCAGTAATAATAGCATTGGTCATGTTACTGCTGTAACCTCGTGAATAATGAATGAAAGCCTCAGACCCACAGACCCATAGTTATGAGTCGGGAACGAAACACTCGTTCCTCCACTGAGAATACGCAGTATTCATGTGACAAGTGAACGAGACACAAACCCAAAAACCCGCGCCGTGTCCGAAATCACTCACCACTCACTATGTAGTGCACTATATAGTGAGTTCGCCATTTTGTAGTGCTGTCCGAATGTGTAGTGAAAATTGTGTTTTCATAAACAATATTTTGTTCTAGGACCATACTGTTGCTCTTATTTCAAACAAATGCTCCACACATCTGGGGTAAGACAGCAAGGCCCCTCCAGATGTTCCTCTCATTTATTTATGTAGCCACGTGCTGCAACAACACATCTGATTTTTATTATAACACTTCCACAGTAAGGTGCGAATCTCATACACTGACATGTTTTATGGACTGCATATCTCACTCATGGTTAGCAACCAACTGCTTTCGCAAATCTTTGCCCATGGCCACTATTATCATAAATAGCTCCACGTGGTTTCATTGTTGTACACATTGAGAATTACCATGTAAATAATAGACGTAAGGTTGTAATCTCACTCTTTGTACTCATTAATTGCATCAAACATAAATAATGTAGCGCATACCTTAAGGACTCCTTTAAGACACTGGTGAAAAATATGGTATGTTAGTATATGCACTGCTAAAATGAACACATTTTTGGGGTTTTAGGTTTTCATAAACAATATTTTTGTGCTAGGGCCATATGGGGCTACTGTTGTTCTTAATTAAAACAAATTCTTGCCGTTTGAGTTCGGACTGAGTGGTTTTTGTAATATGTTCAAATCCTGTTGAAAATGCATCATATTCTGCATATAATGAAATGATGCAGTGAGTTGTTAATATTTCAAGAGTAAACTGAAGCTTTTTAAAGCCCTTTTATTTCCTATTCTACTGGGGTCACACTACAGGACATAACATCACATGACGGGACAGAGGCCTATGCAGAATAGAAGCAGAGTAGAGTACAACTTATTCAACGTATAATGAATAAAGTAACAGTGTAATTCAGTTTCGGATTCAAATCTTTATGATTAAAAAGTGACATAAAATTTTAATTATCTCAAGAGAATTTGAATTACCTCTTTTCATGATGTCTGTTACATAGTTACTTGAACTAAGTTAAGACTATTTGACTGAGAAAATCACGGATTCTTCCGCACAGTTGCACATCCTATCAAACCTACTAGCTGTGCTGCCACATACTAATACATAGTCTTCTTAGACGTGGATACGAGATTATGATGTCACACTCAGACACACACACTCTCTCTCACACACACACACACACACACACACACACACACACACACACGCATGCACTCACACACACACACACGCACACATACTTTTTCACTTCGTAATATGGTCAGCATGACTTCTAACACTCCTAAAGTTTTTAGTATCCATGACAACAGAAACTGAATTATGGTCCATTTTAATTTTGTTACTATATTGTACTTTTGTTTATACATACTACAAGAGGGGGTGGCAATTTTAACTGAACCTAATTTTTTCATATGAAGTATTTGCAACACCTCCCATACACCACATTTTGTCAAAGTTACTTTTTCAATATGTCCTGCTGACATGGTGCCAGTAACTTTTTTTTTCACCAGTGGAGGGAGCTATATCCTAAAACAGCTCACCTAAATCTTATGTAATCTACAGCACTCTTTTCTCAGTCATAGCCTGTGGTTGCAGCAATCAAGAATGTTGAAAGTAGAAAAATGACTAATAGGACAGAGTGTCTGTTTGCAGCTGGGTGCAAACAGTCTAAACCACAAAGTGTTGCTCTTTGCAGCCACAAAACAATAAAAAGCATTGCTCAGTGCACATGTGTTAAAGTTCACCTCAAGATAATCTTGAAAAATGATCTTGAATAATCTCTGCTTTCATAGGAATACTGTTTAATGCATTTTAATATTCAAATTTCCATTTACCAAAATTAGTTACTCTTAAATAAATTTAAGACTGTTTATTTGAGATGGAAATTGCAGACTGTTTCAGATTGCAGGGGATCTCCCTTCACACGTAAAAAATGATTAACACAGTTGAAAATCACAATAAACCATTACTCCGAACTGGGCTGTATCACATCTGCCTGTGTTGCCAGCCTCCAGTATATACCAATGCCCAGTCCTCATAGTCATGGATAGGGGATTCCTTCATGGTACTGGTATTTACTGATATCACAGTACCGTGACAGTTCTAGCTAAACTCAGTGCGCTATAGTCAGTCAAGGTGACTCATTATACCAGGGGTGTCAAAATCTGGTCCTGGAGGGCCAGGGTCCTGCTGGTTCCCGTTTTCACCTCTTAGTTACCTGTTGATTTTCACCTTGAAAACAGATGAGCACGCTCTGCAGCCAATCAGAGATTCGATTCAGTTGGTCAACAAGAAAAACAGCAGGACCATGGATTTTGACATCTGTGCTTATAGGATGACAGCTGTCATGCTGTTACTCAGCTGTTCATCCAAAGTTTACCAGCAGAGGAAGCTATATCCTAAAGGAGCTCATCCCAATCTTCTCTCACAGCACTACATTCTCAGATGTTGGTTATAACTGCGGCAGTCAAGGGTGTTACTAATGCAGTCATGTTTACATGCAGTTAAACGGGAATTCAATGATTCAGTCAAAACGTCTGGAAAATTAGCTCAGTTATGTTTAGCATATGCCTGGACACCTCATCATTAAAATGAGACACAAACATGTTGGTTTTGGATGTGTCAGTGGTCAACAGCTGTTGCCGCAGCAGGCTAATTATTTGCTTGTTTGTTTGTTTGTTTGTAGGGATGTACCCGAATCCGAATACGTTATTCGGAAAAGCACGGATAATGCGATGGAAACAGATACTGTATTACTTCTGTCCGAAGTTGCTCGTTGTTACTCGGGGAAAAACATGTTCTGTGCATCAGCCATTATTTTTCTTCAAATCGATTCATATCATTGTGGATGGCCACAAGATGAAAATGCCCATTCTGTTTGCACCATAGGACTTTCACTTCACTAACTAGTCGTTTCATTCACTACACACTGAAAAGTGACTGCTGTTCATTAGTCGCCCCCACCGTCTACTACGGTGCGGCAGTTAGCGAGACAAGCATTACCCCTGCAACGTATACACCAAAATGAAGCTTAGTAGTATTTAGCTGTATGTGTTAATTTCCCCCATGAGTAAAAAAAGGTCGAAATATATTACACATTATTGAAAAATGACTGTTATATTCCGCAGTCACCCCCACCGAGTCAGCGCAAATTACTGTTGTAAAATAGTACTTCACGCTTCCCTAGCGAACCAGTAACGTTAACACATAAAGAATCGTGAACGCAGCATCACTGGAATCTAAGATCATTCCCTTCAACTGAAGGATATTTTTCTATATATGTTTACTGTAAATAGTATCTATTTCCAACGAAAAACAGAATCTTTCAATTTATAAAACATTTTTTTTTCTATTTCTGATTTTTTTTCTGTTTCTGACCCCCAGTTAAAGGGGTGGTGAATATATGTGTATGTGTGTGTGTGTGTGTGTGGGGGGGGGGGGTGGTTCTGAAAGTCTATAAAACTTTAGTTAAAAATGAAAATGCAAAAAGAGAGGAGGAGAGGGAGAGAGAGAGAGAGAGAGAGAGAGAGAGAGAGAGAGAGAGAGAGAGAGAGAGAGAGAGAGGGAGAGAGATGAAAAATACAGTATGAGAATGTGAAAATATATTTCATAATTAATTATATTCCAATATTAAATCAATAAGGCACAAAAATTGCATTGCCTATGAATATTAGGTTAGAAAGCACAACATTTGTCCTATTTACATGTTTTCGTAATAAACTACACACACTTCTGGCCTACTATCCAAATAAGATACAGATACAGATCATTTTCATGCCTGAACAGATACAGATAGAGATAGGGAGGTCTCTGTACATCTCAATTTGTTTATTTGTTTGTTTATTTGTTTTTTTGTTCTGCCATACAGAAGAGTTACAGACCATTTGAATCTGAGGCTACAAATTTATTTTGTAACAGAAAGAAAAGGTGAAGAAAGCATTTTTAGACATGGTTTAACAATGTACAGTGAACAATGCTATGCTCAAGCTCATCTCACTGTGACTGCAACATGTGGTCTGTTTTTGTTCCTAGATACTGTACAAGCAGAAAATTCAGTGAGTTTCTAAAAGCAGAATAATAAATGTCAACTAAAACCAGCATTCAGGAAGACAAAAATGTTCCACAAATTCAAACTGCTTCAAACATGTAAAAACTGATTTACATACAACAGTAGATATGAGTACATCAACAACTGACTATACTAACGACTGACTATATAACTGACGATGACTTGAATTTTACTCAACAAGAAATTAAAATCCTTTAATAACAACAAAATAGCAACAAAAATTTATATAAATTGCAAGGTGATAATTGTTAGAATGCAGAGGATGGCCATCAAATGAAATGATAAATGCAAGTTTGAACGCAACAATTGATGCTTGTGCAGTTCAGTTTTACTGCCACGCACTTCTTGATTATGGTTTGCATGAAAGAGAAAGAGATGAGGGTGGATGGGGGGGATTGATGGGGCAACAGGAATGGGGGGGGGGGGGGGGGGGGGGTCAAGAAACGAATTAGGTATTGAACAGATTTTGTCCAATTAAAGTTGAATTTCATCTCACATTACTTTCACAAACTAGCTGAAAGTGTGTGACAATGATTGGAATCAACACATGGAAAGTTGTGACTGATAATTAAAAATAACAGTAAGCCATAAAGAATGTGTCAGTTCACATCACATAGTTTCTTTCACAAAATTAGACCAAGATAGGCAGAGGGGGTGAAGAGTCAAAAGAGGAGGCAGTGTTTTGTACAGTGGGAAACATAGCATGCCGGTGTAGCCAGTCAGTGCTGAGCTAGGCCTTTACTCCACCCACCATCCACCTGCAAAAAACAAAGCTCCACAAAGCAACTGCAGACAGATCAGGAAGAGTCATGACATCATAAACTAGGGTTCTTCAGCTGTTGAACTTTGGAGCTTCACCCTCATCTCTGTGTCCTGCCCTCCCGCGGTTCTTTTACCGGGATTTGATCCAGTACTGTTGTTGTCATTCCATCTGACTTTACGGCAACCCATACAGACTGCTATCACACTGAGCATTAGCAGAATCAGACAGCCCACACTCTAAGCAAGAGTGTGACACATAACGTATCCAAAAGAAAAAAAAAAGTAGATAATTATCAGAATGGGCCTTATGTGTTAATGAAGTAAATCATATGTATGGCTGGCATAGTAAAATTCACATTCTCATCTCTCTCACCAACCTAAACAAACAAGATGTATAAAGCAAAACATAAGACATAAGACAAAAACATTGAAAATGCCATGCCCGAGTTTTTCCACTTGATTCCAAATATTCAAAACCGAATATCATGGGTTGTACATATTAATGCTTTTATTATTATTGTTTGTTGTTGCTGTTGTTGTTGTTTTTTGTTTACTTGTTTGTTTTACATTGGAAAACTCACTCTCCATGTCAGATGTTAAACAACAACGTTTAGACTGTCAAAACAGAGCCCTGTCATCACACCAGCAGACAAATGATTTTGTCACTGTTAAAAACAAATGGATGAAGTCCAGTTGTGTTCCTGCGACTAAAAAATCAAGAACTTGTTTGGGAATCTCACCATTGGAATAAGAGACTATACATGGACATCACCAGTCATATTATAAATTTGTGCAGGATTTTGTGACATTGCCACAGCAACAAAATATAACCATATTAACTACTCACCAAGGATATACACCAGTTGATCCTTAATTTCTTCACATCAGTAGAGTTTTTAGGTTCGCACCCTTGTAGATGTATTTCTCCAGATTTGCTGTCCCAGTCAGACAGGCAACATGATAAGTATTTGCCATCGAGAAGCACCAGCACTGTCCAGAGCAGAGATGGGACACAGCACTGTACCATGGTCCATGTTCGCTTGCAGCATTCTTGAACACCATTGCAACTGCAAACTGGCTTAAAGATACTTATCATGAGTCCAAATAAAAAAAGCATTGGTATGATCAAAAGTGCAGAAAAAGTAATAATATTACAAATCCTTATGCAAGGACAAACAAAATTTGCATTCACAAGTCTTTCAATGCCTACTACTATCATGCCGATGATTATATTATCAAATGGAAGTTTTTTTGCAGTCTGCAGCTTTTTTATCATATTCACAATCTTTTCCAAAGCTGTTGTGAGGTCCATTGTTATCAATACAAGATAATTAGCCCCAAGACAAAAAAAATTTCACCACACACTGACCCTGACTGACTCAGGTTGATCCTTTATAAATACTGAGAGCACACCCACATTGGCTGCTACTTTGGGGAGGCGGAGCCATCCTAACTGCATTTCTGGGGACTTGTACAGAGACGAGAGGCAAATATGTTACTATGTTAAAGCTGAAAATTGACTATTTTTTTTCTTGAAGGAACAAAGAAAATGTACTTCATTCACACGCAATTCATTGAGATGGATGATGAAAGATATTCCAGACATAACAAGATGTGGTAAAAATTTAAGATGAAGAAACTCATAACATGCTCACGAAAGGAATGGTTGAAGAACCACTTTTGTAGCAGACTGTAGAGATCCATTAAAATGAAATGAAAATTTTCACAAGATAGCTGACCGAGATATATTCACGGCATCTTAAAAGACTGCACATTTGTATATCATATCTCAATAATTTACTTAGATTTTCATATATGTGATCTTACAGTAGCGTTTTTTCTTCAGGGTTGTAACACATTTTGAGGAATTAACCCGCACGTGTAGCCGATGTGTAAATATAATTCGTTTATATTTTACCAATAATCCATTTTCAGTTTCTGTATGCACTTTGTTGTTTTTCTGTATGCACATGCTTATGTATATGTATTTCTTTTGGGGAGCTTTTATTTTATTTATTGTACATTTGTTGTGTGACCTCTGACATCTTGTGACGTTGCTCTGTAAATTCACGGGTTTCTCCTTAATCGACTTGGATGCTGTAATGAGGAGAAGTAGGCTTACACCGGTACTCATGCTGATAGCATGGTAAAGCGTGGGTAGAAATGGTAAACGGAGGCGAGAATTTTACCTTGAACAGGTCACAGATGCTGTTTTTTGTTGTTGTAATATTTATTTCGTATGCGTGTGCATTTTCTTTATTATTTATCGTGCACAGTACTTCTGCATAGAATGCTAGTCGCCGGTCTCGGGTTAGGCTAGCAGAACGCGTGTTTGGTCTAACATGTGGTCTTATTTTCTGTTTCGCTCCTCTGTTAAATGTACATGTAGACGATCGCTTTATGAATACAGATAAGTTTTTGTACTGCTGTTTTTGTGTGTCACACAGGTATGTAAGCTCCCCCCTTTTTTATTTTGTCTTGTAAATTTGTTTTGTCTTATTAATCTTGTTTTTGCATAAGCATAATGTATATTTTGTTATAACTTCATATTCTTGTTTAACTTTAATATTAGCTCTTAGTATCTAAAGGAAAATTTGCGTGTTTTTTTTTCCTGAGTCGACTGGACGCTGTAATGAGGAGAGAGAGATGTACATGTGGACGATCGCTTTATGAAGTTTTTGTACTGCTGTCTTTGTGTGTCACACAGCCGGTTGGACGCTGTGATCAAGAAAGAATAAATCCTGCCCCTTGGTTGGTTAACCAGAGATTGTCTTCTTATTATACACAATATACAACACAACGCAGAGTTCTAAAAGAGTCAGACCAGACCTGTCACACATGGCTTTATTTACCTAATTTTTCAGCAATGCAGTCATGCATTGACAAGGAAGATCTGAGTAGAAAATTAAGTTGGATAACTGAAATAGCATTCAGTGGGTTCAAAATCAAAGATTAACATGTAGGACTACATATATCTACGAAACATCCATCCGAAAAACGCTGCTGCTCTAGTCTGTGTGTTTTAGAGCTGTCCCTGAAGACCGAAAACCGATGAAATGATTTAAAGAATTGACTCTTGGTTTTGGAAAGGTATAGACTGCACTGGTACAATTACTTAATCAGTCCATGTTTTGTGGCAAAATTGGAAGAGAGGACACAAAGCTAACCATGAGTTACGTGTAGAGGAGGAATTGGTTTGATTTACAGGAATTGAAGATGAAGCCATTCCAGAAAATAAGTATGGACTTGATATGTAAATTTAAGCCCGACCAGACACACACTGCCAGATGGGAAAGCGAATACATAACTGCACATGATTGCATGTGTGTCATGGAACAAAAGAAAAAAAACAACCAAAAAAAAAAAAACTTTTCTCCTGACAAAGTTGCCCCCAAATCCAGTGGTGGACAGTAACGAAGTACATTTCCTTGAGTACTGTACTTAAGTACCTTTATAGAGTATCTGTACTGAGTATCACTTTTTCTGGAAACTTTTACTGCACTACATTTGATATGTTAAAACTTATGTTAAAGCTGAATTATGACAAAATTCATTTCTGAAATGGAACAGATTAAATGTATTTCATATGTATTTCACACATAATTCATTGAGATGGATGATGAGTGGTATTTCAGACATGTCAAGTATGGTTAAAAATTATACAAAGGAATCTTACAACGCGTTCGTGAAAGCAATGGTTCAAAAACCACTTTTGTAGCAGACTGTAAAGATGCATTAAAATGAAAACTCTGAAATGTTAACATCTTAAGAGATTATACATTTGCATATCACATCTAAATAATTTACTTAGATTTTCATATAACTCTACCGAGTACCGGCTCTGGGATATGACAGGTAAACCAAATCACCACTATCAGTCTCAGTGTGGAGAACATGGGCACATCATTGGCTTGACAGTCTCGCTCTTGACTCAAGAGCAGCCAGATGTGTAGTTCTGCTCCATTGTCTTGATCATAAATGATGCGGAAAAATTTGATGTAGTTCTGTTCACACAATCCATCAGAAGAGGCCTAGTCACATTTATCCATGTCCTCTTTTGCTCTTACCAATAATTTCTGGGTCCAGACAGTCTAAACAATTCAAGGTATATAACTTATCATATAGAGCTAAGAAGAATATCTTTGAGACTCTGGTTTGGTGTCTGTCTTGCTCTCATCTTTGGGTTCAAGTGAATCAACGTCTACTCATTGGCATCACCAACACCACATGCTTACAGCTTCTTTCTAAGCGAAGACACAAGTGTTATATCTAGTACCCGGTATAGAGAATTTTTGTTTACCTGAAGAAGAATGATCAATATGTATAAATACTTATAGATTCTGTATAAAGAAAAGCCAAAAGTTAAACTGAAGGGAGGAACTAGGTGACCCATCCATAACAGATTAAACAGGTTTAAAAGCTTAAGTTGGAGCAAGGAGATATCAGCAATCATCATTTGAACAATTTCTGCAGTGATGAGGCTGTAATTTTCCATTTTGTCTGCATTAACAGGATCAGAAAACAAATAATATGGAAATGTTGTCAACATGTTTGTTGTTGTTGTGTAACGCATTATTAGTCACACTGTTGTTGAACGATCAGCTATCACACAACGATCATTACCACTATACACACGGGTAAAATTGATTCTCCTTTCAGATGAGACTGATGTTTCCTATTCTTATGAATTGCGACAATTGGATTTGTAAAAAAATAAATAAATAGGCAACGCGTAAGAGGCCGTAACTTAAATGTATTAACTTGCTCGAACAAACAAACACCCAACACCTCTTATTTACACACACACAAACCAAATGCCAGTCTTAACGTTCGCTCCGTCTCCGTATTCGCCGCGCAATCCATGAAGAAAGTCATTCAACACAAAACGGTAATCCAACGCAATATGAAAAAATAAAGACTCCCCAAAAAATCAACGAACAGCAAAAAAAAGATAATCCACCGTGCATCCAGCAAAAAAAAAAGGAAAGAAAAAAAGAACAACCTCACCGCTCCGGCAGGAATAGGGATCCGAAGATTTTACCTGCGTTCAGGCGTGAAATGCGGTGATTGCAAGTTTTTTCAAAGAAACGTTCACGCAGTTCCTTTTTCAGTTGAATTTATTTTGAGTGCACTTTAAATGCTCAGGTCCCCCGCAGACTCCCTGACTTTCTTTTCACGCTCCTCTCCCGCCACACCCGTGTCTCGTTTTAAAAATATTTTGAGAGTTCCCGGGCTGGAGAGTCAGCTGACAGTTGGGTCAGCTGACCGGTTTGACGGCCAGCTGATTTCCCCCAACACAGCAAACGAAAATAAAACAACAGACTGGTAAAAAATTAAAACAACCATAATACATTTTGGGGATGGAATATTACCTTATAGGGATTCCCTTTATTGATGGTCAACCGTCATCCTGTTAACCTTGAATTAAAAAAAAAAAGGAATCCTAAAACCCTTATGTGGCGGTGCTACATAGACCCCCCCCTCCAGCCGGAGGTTTCTAAGGTCAGGCCCCATAAAATCTTTTAAGATTAACCACATTTACCGTGTATTGTTTATTAGGTGGGTTATTCCATCCTATCCTGTAATTTAATGGTCCTAATTTTTTAACAATAGTAGCTGGCCCTTCCCACCTAGGCGCTAGCTTGGCGGAGAATTTTTCATTGGCCTTGGAGAAAGGGTGCGACCTGACCTAGACTAAGTCACCCTGCCGAAAGTGCGCATCTTTCCTGCGGGAATTATAATACCTAGCTTGTCGGGCCTGGTGCTTCCCCACTCTCCTTTTAACCTCCTCCGCCATCTTCTGCTGTCTTTCCACCAGGTGATACGCCGCGTACTGATCGGGAGGCGGGGTTTTGTGTATCAGCCTCTCCAGTGGCCCTTGAAGTTTCCTGCCCAGGGCAAGCTCAGCAGGAGCCCTGCCAGTGGTCTCCGGTTGGGCAGTATTGAGGGCAAAGCGGAACTCCGGTATCCACTGGTCCCAGGTGTTGTGGTACTGGCCGACAAATGATGCAATCATGGTTTTTAATGTCCGGTTGATGCGTTCGGTCAGGTTTGTTTGAGGGTGGTAACTGGTGGTAAGTTTCTGAACTACCCCCCATGTCTTGCAGAGATCAGTTAAGAGGGTAGCAGTAAACTGCGGACCTCTGTCTGACACCAGGTACTGTGGCACCCCCCAGCGAGCGAAGATTTCCTCCCTGAGGATCTTAATGAGACGAGGCGTTTTGCTGTCTCTCAGGGAGAACATTTCCACCCTATTGGAAAAGTAGTCAACCACCACAAGGAGGTACGAGTTGGCCTTTTTGCTCCTTGGGAATGGACCCATAAGGTCAATTCCCAGCATCTCCCCGGGTGCTGTGACTATGGTGCTTTGGAGCAGACCTGATGGCTTGGTGTTATCTGCCTTGTACTGCTGACAGGTTAGGCAGGCCTTGGTGTGTTCCCACACATCTTTCCGAATACTTGGCCACCAGGCAACCTCCAGGACCCGCCACAAAGTCTTCAGCCGACCAAGATGACCGCCCAAGGGATTGTCATGAAAGTACCGAAGGAACTCAGGGACCAGAGACTGGGGAACAACCAACTGGCACTTTTCTCCTCGGTCTCGTAACGGGACTCTTCGGTACAGCACCCCCTGGTGGATGATGAAGCCAATGCGGTTAGGAGGAGCTGATGACTGCAAACTGTTCTTTCTTAGGTCGCACACATGTTGGTCCTTATCCTGTTCCTGGGCAATTTCTGCTAAGGTGGTAGGAAGCTCGGAGTGGACTTTAGTGGAGATGGCCAGACATGGTGATGGATGAATGGAGAGAGGTTCAAAGGCTCTGGACAGTGCGTCAGGAGCAGAGTTGAAGCATCCTTTCCGGTAGTGGACTTTGAAATTGAATTGCTGCAGTCGAAGTGTCCACCTCGTTAGACGAGAGGTGGTCTTTGTGCAGTTGAAAGCCCAGGACAGTGCAGTGTGGTCAGTGAAGACATTGAACTCCACCCCCTCCAGATAGTGTCCCCACTTCTCCACAGCCCAGACGACTGCAAGGCACTCTTTTTCAGAGGTGGAATAATTCCTCTCTGGGCCTCGGAGTCCCCTGGAGGCGTAAGCTATCACCCGCTCACCCTCTGATGTGTTTTGGGAGAGGATTGCTCCGAGACCCACTTCACTGGCATCAGTGAGTACCTGGAAGGGCAGGGATAGATTGGGCTGTGCAAGCACTGGAGGGTTCATCAAAGCCTGCTTCAAGGCATCCATGCTGGCTTGACACTCACTGGTCCAGTTCCACTCCACCCCTTTCCTCTTAAGATGGTTTAGAGGGGCTGCAAGATCAGCAAAGTGAGGGATGAATTTGTGGTACCAGCCTGCGAGTCCCAGGAAACGCTGTAAGGCCTTCACATCCTGAGGTACAGGGAAGTCCAACACAGCCTGTGTCTTGGATGGATCAACCTCCACGCCTCTGTTGGAGACAATGTGGCCCAGAAATTTCAACTCCCTCTTAAAAAAGTGGCATTTTTTCATGTTGAGGCTGAGGTTGGCTGCCTGTAGCCTCTGAAAGACAGATGCCAAGTCACGAAGATGCTGTTCTTGGGAGCGAGAATACACAATAATGTCGTTGATGTAGACAAAACATATTTTTCCCCTTGACTCTCCCAAGACCTTCTCCATTAACCGTTGGAACGTTGCAGCTGCATTCCGTAGTCCAAATGGCATACATTTAAACTGGAAGAGGCCAAGAGATGCTATAAAGGCTGTTTTCGGCTTGCTCTCTTCTGCCATAGCCACCTGCCAGTAGCCAGACTGCAAATCCAATGAACTGAACCAGGAGGCGCCTTCCAGTGATTCAAGGATGTCATGGATAATTGGCATTGGATAAGCGTCAGGTAAGGTCTTTGCATTTAATCGCCTGTAGTCGACACAGAATCTGTAGGATCCATCGGGCTTGTTAACAAGGACCACAGGAGAGGACCAGGCTGACTGAGAAGGTTCAATGATGTTATCTTTAAGCATTTTCTCAACATGCTCTTCTATGACTCTCTTCTTCAGAGGGGACACGTGATACGCCTTGGATCTTACAGGCATTTCATCCTGCGAGAAGATGGTGTGCTTTTCCACAGCTGTCTTCCCCAGTATATTGGAGGTGATGGAGGGCCAATCTCTTATGAGCTGTTGGAGCTCCTCAGGACAGTCCGTATCATAGGACGGCAAGGACTCTGTGTTTGTGGTGGAGACCCAGCAAGGTAGAGGTTCCCCTGGAGGTAGGGCATAGTAGAGATGAACGCCTTTCTGACAGGTGAGGTTAGGAGTTTTGTTCCACAAGTTAGTATTGGCAGTTTGTTGCAAAAATGAATAATAGGTGTATCCTGTATCAGTTTTCACCCCATAGCTGTTCTTAGCCAGATTGAGGATGGCTCCAGTCTTGGAGAGGAAGTCCAGTCCGAGGATCAATGGAAAAGCAAGATGGCGGTCCTCCATTACATAGGTTTCAACTGCCCGTGGTCTGCCATGCCAGTCAAAACAGAGACTTTTCTTACCCAGAGCTTGGTGAACTGTACCATCCGCCATGACAAACCTCTGTCTCTCCGCAGGTAGGAAGGCTTCCTCTGCCAGCGCCATCTGCTTCCACAAGCTCTCCTTCATCAGGGTAAACGTACTGCCTGTGTCTACCCCCGCTTCTCCTTGGATTCCTCTGATGATAATGGGAACTAGTAGGAGGTTAGGTTCTTTATTTCTGTAGCCCTGGTGTTGCACTACAGTGACCTCCGCTGTTACCCTCTGAGATGTTTTTTTACCTGGTTTACCTGTACTTGCCTGTACCTTCTGCCAGTACTCCTTAGCTCCAGAGCAATCCCTCTAGACCATGGAACCCACCTTCACCAGCTGTGTCACTGTTGTTACCGTTCCACGCAGGCATCCAGCTATCTTTGGGTTGATGTTGTTCAAGATGCGCCTCACTATCTCATCCTCTGGCATGTCTCGCTTCCATTTGAGACACAGTGCCCGATAATCATAAGCAAAGTCTCTAAGACTCTGCTCAGGTTTCTGCACCATGGCCCTCAGTTTCTCTTCCACTTCGCTCATATAGTCAGTGGGGAGGAAAGCAGACATAAAAGCATTTTTGAATGAGACCCAATCATGAACATGGCCTTTTTCCGCCTTCCACCAACTGAGTGCTGGCCCCTTTAAAACTGTGGACCGTGCACCTAACAGCTCATGGTTGGAAAGTGGTCTTAGATCGAGGAAGTTTTCACACTGCTCTATAAAGTTAAGGACATCAGAAGTTTCACTAGTGGAGCCAAAGGTTGGAAATTCCAGACGGACAGGAGGCTTGGAGTAGTATGGAGAAGCACCAGGCAGACTAAATGGTGTTGTGGGCGCTATGGGTGCTATGGGACTGACATCAGTGGAGACTGCTATGGTGCGCTGTGGTATGGGAGTGCTTGTTGGTCTTATTCTGTTAAGCTGCTTCTTCCATTGCTCCTCTCTGCGTAGGAGACAGTTAACTATGCCCCTCTCCAGCTTTGTTATGTTGGCCATTAGAAAATCTTCTAGTTGGCTAAGCTAGAATTGACATAATCCCTTAAGTTTGACTCTCTATTAAGAGCGCTGGAAACAGAATCTCTAAAATCAGTTTCAAGTTTGCTTACCTGTTCTTTTAGAGAAATTACATTGTTTTTTAACTCTTCATACTCAGTTTGTGCACCATTCTCCCCTTCTCCTCTGTTAATTTCAGGAATTCGTTGACCACCCACACCCTTATCACCATCATCATCATCATCATGTTCATTATGTACATTAACACCGCCACCATCATTATTTTCACCATCAGCATTATCATTATCTTCTTCATCAACATTATCATTGTCATCTAGGTATAAAGAACTCAGCAAAGAGGTTATTTCTTCAGCTGGATTTCTCCTTGTTACAAAAGGCTTAGCAGTGAAATCAGGATCACCAAACGCAGGCCAAGAGCCTTGTTCAGCCATAGAAGTGGTTGCCTCAGCAAGGTCTATCAGTTTATCTGTTGCCATTTTACACAATCCACTACAATTAATTTTACAGAAACAAAATCAGTGTAAATCAATCCCCGTACGGGCCACCATATGTAACGATCAGCTATCACACAACGATCATTACCACTATACACACGGGTAAAATTGATTCTCCTTTCAGATGAGACTGATGTTTCCTATTCTTATGAATTGCGACAATTGGATTTGTAAAAAAATAAATAAATAGGCAACGCGTAAGGGGCCGTAACTTAAATGTATTAACTTGCTCGAACAAACAAACACCCAACACCTCTTATTTACACACACACAAACCAAATGCCAGTCTTAACGTTCGCTCCGTCTCCGTATTCGCCGCGCAATCCATGAAGAAAGTCATTCAACACAAAACGGTAATCCAACGCAATATGAAAAAATAAAGACTCCCCAAAAAATCAACGAACAGCAAAAAAAAAGATAATCCACCGTGCATCCAGCAAAAAAAAAAGGAAAGAAAAAAAGAACAACCTCACCGCTCCGGCAGGAATAGGGATCCGAAGATTTTACCTGCGTTCAGGCGTGAAATGCGGTGATTGCAAGTTTTTTCAAAGAAACGTTCACGCAGTTCCTTTTTCAGTTGAATTTATTTTGAGTGCACTTTAAATGCTCAGGTCCCCCGCAGACTCCCTGACTTTCTTTTCACGCTCCTCTCCCGCCACACCCGTGTCTCGTTTTAAAAATATTTTGAGAGTTCCCGGGCTGGCGAGTCAGCTGACAGTTGGGTCAGCTGACCGGTTTGACGGCCAGCTGATTTCCCCCAACACAGCAAACGAAAATAAAACAACAGACTGGTAAAAAATTAAAACAACCATAATACATTTTGGGGATGGAATATTACCTTATAGGGATTCCCTTTATTGATGGTCAACCGTCATCCTGTTAACCTTGAATTAAAAAAAAAAAGGAATCCTAAAACCCTTATGTGGCGGTGCTACAGTTGCTCTGTATGTAATCCTGCACTTGGCTTGATAGGATTCAAGTGGGTGCAAACTTTTGATTCCATTACCATGATACTGTCTGATTCAGAGTAATGGTTCATTGTGATGTTCATAATCTGTTTCATATGTGTGAAGATACTCCATAATTTTAAACGGCCCCTCAACTCTTCTTTGTAGGTATTTGAAAATTTATTTGCCAAAATGCAATAAAATAGTATTTCTAAAAAGGAAGAGAGTGTTCACTATCATTTTTTTTTACTTTCCTGAGGTGAACTTTCATATGCGAGATGTGCACTGAGCAATGCATTTGTTTTGGGTTCTTTTTTTGTTCTGTGGGTGAAAAGAGCAGCAGTTTGTGGCCCAGGCTACGTGCACCTTGCTGCAAACAGAAACTCTGTCCTTGTCATGATGGTCTAGGTTTGTTACACACTTGGGGTCACATTGCATTCTGGAGTATACTTTTACCTCATGCTATTTCTCAACTTGGTATATGACACAGTTCCAATTGTCAATGGGTATTTTTAGTTGTCACACTAGAAAAATACACTCTGGACTGAATTAAGTGATATAAGGTAGGGCAGAGTTTTGGTTCTTTTTTTCTTTAAGGGAATGCTATTGCTATGTTGAGTATATGAATTGAAGAGTTTAGTGATGTTCTTGAAGCTTACTCAACTGGTGTTGGTGAGAAAGATTGGAACATTTTAAGGGTCTCAAGAGAACACACAAAGATAACCATGCGTTAAGCTTAACTGAGGAGGAGAAAATGGTTTCTACAAAGTAAAGAGGGAAACCAAGGTGACGCAGAAAGCACAAGCTAGGATATAAAAACAGGAAACCACATGTATGTGCTGGAAGAAGCATACAGACATCATATACAAAATGCACAAGATATATTCTTTAGTAAATTAGAACACTGTAAAACACACAATGTCTCCTGTTTAGACGTTGCAATGATTTTTCTTCCTAAGAATCCTTTCATTCATTGCTGCTAGTATGCATTTTGAATCACCATCTTTCATCAATTCCTCCTTGTACATAACTCAAACTGGACTAATGGTTTTCATCATCCATCAACCACTGGAACATCTAAACTATGAGCAATCCAGCACATCAAATCTGTGAACTGTCTGCCCACTACCACTAAGTGCAAATACTAATGGGATTACAAAGAGACAAAGTTTAAAAGACAAATACAAAGGAACACCAACAAAGTAAAACTGAGAAATAATTACTCACCAGAGACATATATCTGAAGTTCCTTAAACTGAGTGGGGTTTTTTTTGTCATTTGTCTTTGGTATTAGTGGATTCACACCACTGTGAGAGCCCTGGTAGGTCTGTTTTTGCTGACTGGTGTTCCCAGTCACTTAGTGTACATGACAAGTGTTGCCCATCAAGAACCACCAAGGCTGGCCACACCAGAGATGGGACACAGCACTGGACAAAGAGCCAAGATCCAAATAGACCCAAATAAAAAGAAAAATTATGATAGTAATGGTAAAAACATAAATAAATAAATAAATATAAAGGACCAAAATAAAAGTAATCACATTACAAATCATCACACAAGGACAGACAACATTTACATCTACAAGCTTTTCGACGCATGGTGTCCACAGGTCACAGGTTAACAAATACGATCAGTGAAAGGCTTTCACTAGTCCGTGGTTTTCTCACCATTTCACAAAAGCTTGCTGCCATTTTTGACACCATCTTAAATAGCCTAAGACACAAAGATACAGACACACACTGAGTCTGACTTCTCATCTTTATAAATGCCAAGGTCACACCCACATCGGCTGGCACTTCAGTGAGGTGGAGCCACCATGTCTTCATTTTTGAGAACCTGTGCAAAGACCCCTGGCAAATTAGTCATCATATTAATGCTAAATTATGATTAATGTCATTTTAAAATAGAATAAAATAAATCTATTCTATTTAAACATCATCCGTTAGAGTGAATGATTTTCCAATGGAATAAAATGTTTAACTGATATGTCAGACATATCTAAATATTGTTAAAATTGTATAAAAGCACATACATCTTAAACCATGTTCATGACTGGAGTGGTCTGAAAACCACTTTGTAAGGTGGGTGTAAGGGAGATCCATTAAAGTGTTAAACACTGTACCATTCTTAAAGTAAAACTGAAAATGTGTAGGCAATGAGTTAATGACAGCTCAAACATGTTTTTTTTTAAAGAAAACAATTGCACAAGATGTATTTGGGACATCTAAAGAGACTTTATAATTGCTCTCCACATCTAAATAATTTGGATTTTCTTATATTGACACATTTTGTTCATGGCCTACTTTTCACTAGACTTCACTAAAACACATTAATCCCATGGAGGCTGTCCCCTAATGAAGACCTCTCTCTAAGGCTTGAGTAATACTGTCTTTTTAAAAAAACAAACAAACAAACAACAACAAAAAAAAACACTGATCCTGAGTACATTGGATGACTGTTGTGATGATTCCAACAGTCTGAACTGATGTCATTTCAGTGCTCATGGCAGGTTAGTAACGTTCTTTTTTTTTCTTTTTCTTTTTTTCAGAAAACCTATGGAATGTGCCGCTGGTCCTTTGTCTTATTCCATTGATTTTTTTAGAAAAAATTCGGAAAATTTCAAGAGTGAAAAGAGACACAAAACTAACCTTAAGTTAAGCTGACCTAAGGAGGAGGAAATGGTTTGGTTCTGGTGAGCTGAAAATGAAAGTAAGGGTGACACAGGAAACATAAGCTAAATATAAAAACAGTCATATATATATATTGGTCTTACACAAAGCATACAGACATGATATAAAATAAATAAGATGTGTTCTTAAGTAAATTAAATTTCATTTGTTGGGATGTTGGGCAAGATTTTTTTTATTGGAAGTAATATTTTGTTGTGATATTTGACATACTGAACAGTTTTTTTCTTTGAGCTGTTTGAATGTTATTGACAAAAGTGAAAGTAAAAGCGAAGATGGAGTTCAAGGACTTTATGTGCACTGTATTATGTAGGGTTTTTTTTGTCTTTATTAAAAATCTCTCACGTCTTTGAAGATACAACACGATACATTAAATTTGTACTACAAATGTCTCCTTTACATCTGTTATAGATTTTATTCAAGTAAAATTACTTAACAATTCAGAAACAATAAAAACATAAACAAACTAAAAACAAACAAACAAAACTGATATTATCCTATTGTTACCTAGCTGTGTCTTTAAGATATGATAGGTGTGATTCAGTGAAATCACCACCATTGGTCTCAGTGTGGAGAACATGGGCACATCATTGGCATGGCAGCATCTCTCTTTTCCCAAGAACAGCCAGAAGAGTAGTTCTGCTTCATTGTCTTCATAAATAATGATGTAGGAAAATGCATGTCCAGGGTCCAAGCAGCGAAGCTGCATAGGCACCCATTGTGTTTCTACCTTTTCTTCTTCTTCTGGCTAGGGTGTCTATGGCAGCCCCTAGAACCGTATGGTAAAAAGTTGTGAAATTTGGCACACTGATTGGGGATAGTACCGTGATTTGTTTCACCAAGTTTCATGCCTGCACCTCGAACTTTTCAGATCAAGACAGTGAAGCAGAACTACACATCTGGTTCTTCTTGAGTCAAGACAGATGCTGTCAAGCCAATGATCCTTTCAGGTTCTCAGATCTTTGAATCTCGTTCAGTAAAATGGAAAAATCTTTTTTCAAATCATTCATCATTTTGTTCATTGGAACTAGTGTGGCGCTGTAACCGACATCTGAGTGATAACAGAATGAGCATGGTTCTCAAACACTAAAAGCAACAAGGTTTGCTTCACTTGGTAAAGTATAATACACAAATTCACTTTTCTTAAGCTCTTAAGCAACCTTCTGGACCATAGTCTATTGAGTTATTCAGTTGAAATAACTGATTACCTCAATTCAAAAGTTAAAGTCTAAGTCAAAGCGTTTATTGTCACATGCACAGTTAAAATAAGTTTCCTCGTGCAATGAAATTCTTACTTTGCCTTCCAATTTGAATGTCATTTATCAAATAAACACAAGGTATAAGAAAGTAGAAATAAAGGAACACAGTAAGAATATGTCCAAAGAACACTATGTATAATATTTTCAATTGCACAGAGCAATGCATTTTTTTTTTGGTTCTGTGGGTGAAAAGAGCAACAGTTTATGGCCCAGGCTACGTGCACCTTGCTGCAAACAGAATCTCTGTCCTTATAATCATAGTCTACTCTCACGCTCTGTTCTTCTCTGTTCCTCTGCTCCTGTCGGTTCCTCTCCGTTTCTTTAGTGCATCTCCTTGTCCCCCTCTAGTGGTCAAAGTTGGTTACTTCCTGATTTTCTAGTACTGCCTTGATTAGTCTTGTGAGTTTAACCATTGTTTGCACTTGACTTTAGTTAGTTAAGCCTCATTTAGTTCTGTATAAATACTCCTGGTTTTTGCTTGGTTGTTTGTCTGGCATTGTTTGGTGTATACTCTGCATCACATTGAGTTATCTGCATGCCTTATTTTGCTGAGACCTGAATTCTGTAAGTCTTGAAACTCTTTTGTTATGTTTGCGGCAAATAAAGAAAACACTGACCTGTACTTGCATCCAGCCTCTTTTAAATGGCGTGGCATCTATGTGTGTTACGTGCTTGGGTTCACATTACATTCTGGGGTATACTTTTAGCTAATGCTATTTTTCCACTTGGTATATGACACATTTCCAATTGTCAATGAGTATTTCTAGTTGTCATACTTAAATACACTCTGGACTGAATTAAGCTATATAATATAGGGCAGAGTGAATTTTTTTTTATTAGGAAATGCAATTTCTATGTAGAACATATGAACTCAAGAGTCTTGTGGTGTTCCTCTAACAACTGTCGTTGGTAAGAAAAATTAGAGAAATTTAAGGGTATTAAGAGAAGACGGGAGTTAAGTTTAACTGAGGAGGAGAAATTGGTCTATACAAAGTAAATAGGGAAACCAAAGTGACGCAAAAAACACAAGCTAGGATACAAAAACAGGACGCCAGAAGAAGTACTTTTAGTGGCAACACACACACTAGAGCAGTGAGCAGTGAAATGCAGCCTCTGCATTTAACTTCTGCATTTAATTCAGTCTCTGCATTTAACCCATCCTATACACCAGTGAGCACACACACACACACAATGGGAGCTAAGAGCAGTGGGCAGCTCTGGGCACCTGGGAGCCTCCTCCAGGTCTTTTTGCCAGTGCCTTGGTCAAGGTCACTGACAGGAGTATTAATCCTATCACACATGTCTTTGATGTTGGGAGGAAACCAGAGCACCCAGAGGAAACCCATGCAACCACAGGGAAAACATGCAGTCTTCACACAGAAAGGACCTGGCCGGCATTCGAGCCCAGGTTACAGTGCTATCCGCTGAGCCACTGTGAAGCTCATATATAGGTCCTGGAAAAAGCATATACCAAATACACAAGATGTACTCTTAAGTAAATCTGGTCGCAAGAGCAGATGTAGTACTTCCACACAACTTTCCCTCAATAACTTCCCTTTCTCTGACATATGATTTTATTTTTAATACAGACATTATTTCAGATAGTGACAGATGGTGCAGCCCAACATTCCTTTAACAATTTGCTTGTCTAATCTAAACTATTTTTACCTGAGGTTACAGGCAGTTCAAGCAATGACAGATATTCTTGATTATATAAAAGTTACAGCGGATCGAAAAGTTACAACAGATCAGTACTTTTTTCTCCACTTTCTCACGTAACTTCCTCTTTGTTATTTTCCAATGGTCAACCAAAAATTACAATTAGTATTGCAACTTAAGGGTTGATTAGGCAAAATATACATTCAGGCAGTGTTAATGCCTAAATATTTTTCACATGGGTCATGGAGATCCATTAAAATGTTAAACATTGTGTCAGGACACAGGTAGGGACTCAAACGCAGACCCAGACAAATTTCTCTTTCAACGGTGGTTTATTCCAAAACACTTCAGCACAGAAAAACGGTGAGACAAACTGACAAACACAAGAGAAAAACTGGCCTTCCTAAATAGGCAGAGGGCAATCAGGAAACATGGAACAGGTGTGTAAGGTAAGGGGTATTGACTGAGGGGTGGAGTCAGGAGCACATGACAAAACTAAACAAAGCTACAACACAGTGTCAACACTGGCAGACAGGGGGAGACAAAACACAAAGTTCCTGAGGCAGTACTGACACATTGTACCATTCTGAATGAAAAAAAAGAAATGTGCACACAATGAGGTAATGACAGCTCAAGCATGTTTACTCTCAAGTTTTTCACAAAAACAACTACCCAAGATGGATTTGGGACATCTAAAGAGACTTTATATTTGCTCATCACATCTGAATAATTTAGATTTTCATCTATTTACACATTTTGTTCTTCGCCTACTGTCAGGAAGTACCAGGGCGGTGGACACAAGTGCTTGCAAACTGAGATTTTAATGATACGTCAAACAAACAAAAGAAGTTCAGCACAGATGATGATTTAACAGGAGGCTAGAGGGAAGTTCAAATGGGAAACAGAGAATCTAGGGACTTTAGAACACGAACCACTAGACGGCTCAGTAGACACGGGAAAGTGTAGACTTCGCACTGACTGATCCGACAGGGGGGTTTAAATAATGAAGTGGATAATCGAACTAAAGTGAGGGCAGGGGTGCAGGAGGAGAGTGATCAAACCGGTGATTAATAGACTGGCGAGGAGGAGGCAAAGTTGTTACACCTACTTTGCATGGCTTCACTAAAAATACATTCTTCCCATGGAAGCTGTCCCCAAATCAAGACCTCTCTCTAGGCTTGAGCAAAAAAAAAAAAACCAACCTGATACCGATCAGAGTACTTTGGATGTTATGATGATTGCAGTAGTCTGAACTGGTGTCATTTCAATCCTTATGGAATGTTAGTTATGTAATGTTTTTAGTTAGTAATGTTTAGTTAGTAATGTTTTTTTTGTTTGTTTTTTGTTTTTGCTTGTGTTTTTTTGGAAATGTATGGAATGTGCTGCTGGTCCTTTGCCTTATTCCATTGATTTTTTAGAAAAATTGGAAAATTTCAAGAGTAGAAAGTGTTCTGCCCTCTGATTTAAGTTGGTGAAGGAAGTTTGTATGTTGCCAATGATGACTGGTTATAGTTCATGCAGTGACTGTTCAAATAGACACACATTACATTGAATCCACCAATGACTTTTATTTTGACACGTTGTAAGAGACTTGCTGTGAACTGTGAGAGAGGGAAGCGCTATGTTGCTATGGAGCAAGTTGCTATGGAGTATAGATGTGTGCGTGTGTAGGCTTCACCTGTGTTTTTAACTTTCTTAATACCCTCGAAAGCAATGTCTGTAAGTTTTTGGTTGTTTTGTACTTCATTTAACAAGCATAAGTAACTTAGATTTTCTTCTATATGCACTGTTATTTACATGGTGTGCAAATTTATAGTAATCGATTCAGTTGTTGCAGCGATGCTAATTTACGATAACTTTGTATACCTATATATGACCACGTTAATGTACCATTTGCTTGTAATTCTGTTTATTAGTCAGTTGTGTCATACAGTAACTAGTTAAGACACGTTCTAAGTCTTTTCTGTTTTTATTTATCGCAGTTTCACTTGTAAACGTTCGCCTGCCGCACCTGAAGAACGTTAATAAAGGAGCAAGGCGCTCGCTTCCTGGCTCGTGAAAACCGAGTTTGGCTGGCTGTTTAATCTACGTTGACATACAAGTGGTATAAAACACATAGCGAGAACAGTACAGAAAGAAACACAAAACTATGCAAAACTATGCCTAAAAAAAATGGAATATTAAGAGTTAAAAGAGACACAAAACTAACCATGAGTTAAGCTGACCTAAGGAGGAGGAAATGGTTTGGTTCTGGTGAGCTGATAATGAAACTCAGTGTGATGCAAAAAGCATAATCTAAATATAAAAACAGGACGCCATACGTATGGGTCTTACACAAAGCATACAGAAATGGTGTGAAATACATAAGATGTATTCTTCAGGAAATTAAACATCATGTCTAGATGTTGGGCAAGATTTTTTTATAAGAAGCAATATTTTCTTTGGGATATAAGACATATTGAAAATTAGCCTGTTTGTTTTTTGCTTTGAGTTGTGCGAATGCTGCACTTCATGTTATACGGAGTGACCGACAAAAGTGAAAGTGAAAGTGAAAGCGAAGATGGAGTTCAAGGATATTATGTGCACTGTATTATGTAGTTTTTATATAATACTTTACAAATTCTTCACGTCCTTGAAGATACAACATGATACATTAAATTTGTACTACAAATGTCTCCTTTACATCTGTTATAGATTTTATTCAAGTAAAATTACTTAACAATTCAAAAACAATAAAAACATAAACAAACTAAAAACAAACAAACAAAACTGATATTATCCTATTGTTACCTAGCTGTGTCTTTAAGATATGATTGGTGTGATTCAGTGAAATCACCACCATTTGTGTCAGTGTGGAGAACATGGGCACATCATTGGTATGGCAGCGTCTCTCTTTTCCCAAGAACAGCCAGATGAGTAGTTCTGCTTCATTGTTTTGATCAGAAATGATGTAGGAAAATGCATGTCCAGGGTCCAAGCAGCGAAGCTGCATAGGCACCCATTGTGTTTCTACCTTTTCTTCTTCTTCTTCTTTTACTTCCTCTTCTGGCTAGGGTGTCTATGGCAGCCCCTAGAACCGTATAGTAAAAAGCTGTGAAATTTGGCACACTGTTGGGGATAGTCCCCTGATTTGTTTCACCAAGTTTCATGCCTGCACCTCGAACTCTCTAGTGCTGTCAAAGTTGAAGAACATTCATGCACATGACTTTTGAACGGTGTGCCAGATTTTCAAAACGAAGGCACCGCTGGATTCCTTGGATCAAGCCGAGTTCAACACATGATGTCCTTGTGCCTCTACCTGTTCTGCAATCATATTCGATGGTGAAATTGCCAAACAGAAAGTGAGGCCATAATTCAGTGATGGTTTGATGTATCAAAACCAGACGTAGTTCTTGGACACGGGACCCCACTCTGAGGAAACACAAAACATTCTGCATCATTTGACCACTGGGGAGCGCTGCAATACGCAAAAATGTCTTTTGGCTAATAACTGTTGATGTGTTTGCCTTAAATAGCTGATTCATGTGCCTGGTGTCGTGAGGGGAGGTTCAGATCTTTTCAGATCAAGACAATGTAGCAGAACTACACATCTGGCTCTTCTTGAGTCACTACTCACTATGTAGTGCACTATATAGTGAGTTCGGTATTTTGTAGTGCTGTCCGAATGTGTAGTGAGAATTGTGTTTTATAAACAATATTTTGTTCTAGGACCATGCTGTTGCTCTTATTTCAAACAAATGGTCCACACATCTGGGGTAAGACAGCAAGGCCCCTCCAGATGTTCCACTCAATTATGTATGTAGCCACATGCCACAACAATGACACATCTGATTGTTATTATAACACTTCCACAGTAAGGTTAGAACCTAGTACACTGACTTGTTATGAGGACTGCATATCTCACTCATGGTTAGCATGTAACACTCATGGTTAGCAACCAACTGCATTCGCAAATTTTTGCCCATGGCCACTATTATCATAAATAGCTCCACATGGGTTTATTGTTGTACACATTGAGAATTATCATGTAAATAATAGACGTAAGGTTGTAATCTCACCCTTTGTCTGCATTAATTGCATCAAACATAAATAATGTAGCGCATACTTAACTCCTAACGGACACTGGTGAAAAATATGGTATGATAGTATATGCACTGCTAAAATGAACACATTTTTGGGGTTTGGGGTTTTCATTAACAATATTTTGTTCTAGGACCATATGGGGCTACTTTTGTTCTTAATTAAAGCAAATTCTTGCTGTTTGAGTTTGGACTGAGTGGTTTTTGTAATATGTTCAAATCCTGATGAAAATGCATCATATTCTGCATATAATGAAATGATGCAGTGTGTTGTTAATATTTCAAGAGTAAACTGAAGCCTTTAAAAGCACTTTTATTCCCTGTTCTACTGGGGTCACACTACAGGACATAACATCACACGACAGGACAGAGGCCTATGCCGAGTACGAGCGGAGTAGAGTACAACTTATTCAACGTATAATGAATAAAGTAACACTGTAATTCAGTTTCAGATTCAAATCTTTATGATTGAAAAGTGACATAAAATTTTAATTATCTCAAGAGAATTTTAATTACCTCTTTTCATGATGTCTGTTACATATTTACTTGAACTAAGTTAAGACTATTTGACTGAGAAATCACTGATTCTTCTGCACAGTTGCACATCCTATCAAACCTACCAGCTATGCTGCCACATACTAATACATAGTCCTCTTAGTCGTGGATACGAGATTATGATGTCACACTCAGACTCTCTCTCTCTCTCTCTCTCTCTCTCTCACACACACACACACACACACACACACACACACACACACACACACACACACTTTTTCACTTCACAATGTGGTCAGCATGACTTCTAACACTCCTAAAGTTTTTATTATCCATGACAACAGAAACTGAAATAAGGTCCATTTTAATTTTGTTACTATATTGTACTTTTGTTTATCCATACTACAAGAGGAGGTGGCAATTTTAACTGAACCTAATTTTTCATATGAAGTATTTGCAACACCTCCCATACACCACAGTTTGTCAAAGTTACTTTTTCAATATGTCTTGCTGACATAGTGCCAGTAACTTTTTTTCACCAGTAGAGGGAGCTATATCCTAAAACAGCTTACCCCAGTCTTATGTAATCTACAGCACCATTTTCTCAGTCATAGCCTGTGGTTGCAGCAATGAAGAATGTTGAAAGTAGAAAAATGACTAATAGGACAGAGTGTCTGTTTGCAGCTGGATGCAAACAGTCTAAACCACAAAGTGTTGCTCTTTGCAGCCACAACACAATAAAATGCATTGCCCAGTGCACATGTGTATCATGTTAAAGTTCACCTCAAGATAATCTTGAAAAATGATCTTGAATAATCTCTGCTTTCATAGAAATATTGTTTATTGCATTTTGATATTCAAATTTTCATTTACCAAAATTAGTTACTTAAATAAAATTAAGACTGTTTAATTTGAGATGGAAATTGCAGACTGTTTCAGATTGTAGAGAGTCTTCCTTCACACATAAGAAATGATTAACACAGTTGAAGATCACAATAAACCATTACTCCGAACTGGGCAGTATCACTTTGACCTATCACATCTGCCTGTGTTGCCAGCCTCCAGTATATACCAATGCCCAGTCCTCATAGTCATGGATAGGGGATTCCTTCATGGTACTGGTATTTACTGATATCACAATACCATGACTGTTCTTTCTAAACTCAATGTAATACGTAAAATGTATGCAATATTTTCTGCACTATAGTCAGTCAAGGTGACTCTTTATAGCAGGGGTGTCAAAATCTGGTTCTGGAGGGCCAGGGTCCTGCTGGTTTTCATTTTAATCTCTTAGTTACCCTTTGATTTTCACCTTGAAAACAGGTGAGCACGCTCCGCAGCCAATCAGGGATTGGATTTAGTTGGTCAACAAGAAATACAGCAGGACCACGGCCTTCCAGGACAGATGTTGGTTATAACTGCGGCAGTCAAGAGTGTTACTAGTGCAGTCATGTTTACATGCAATTAAACATGACACAATGAAGAGAAGTTGATCAAACTATTTCTATCAGAGTGACTTTACCTGTGCCTTCAGCTGAAAATACACAGAATTCAGAGTGAGACTTTCTTCATTCAGAACGGGGATTCAATGATTCAGACAAAATGTCTGGAAAATTAGATCAATTGTGTTTAGCATATGCATGGAAACCTCATCATTAAAATGAGACACAAACAATGTTGGATTCTAATGTGTTAGTGGTGAACAGCTGTTGCTGCAGTAATTATTTGCTTGTTTGTTTGTTTGTAGGGATGTACCCGAATCCGAATTATTTGGAAAAGCACGAATAATGTGATGGAAACAGATACTGTTTTTCTTCTGTCCTAAGTTTCTCGTTGTTATTCGGGGAAAAACATGTCTGTAGTACTTCAGTGCACTTTGTACGTTGTTAATTGATGAATCAAACAATTCATTTCATTATATTTCATTATTTTTTAGTGCATTCTCAATGTACAGCACTTTCTCACCAAGTGCAGGTATTGGGTTTGTTAGACCAGTTGAGACCAATTGTTTCCAGTTGAAATGAATAGCAGACAACACCAGTTACATCCTATTAAAATTGAAATCATCTCACATCACTTTCACAAACTAGCTGAAAGTCTGTGACAATGATAGGAATCAACACATAGAAAGTAACATTGAACAAAGTTGTGACTGATAATTAAAAATAACAGTAAGCCATAAAGAATGTGTCAGTTCACATCACATAGTTTATCCCACAAAATTAGACCAAGATAGGCAGAGGGGGTGAAGAGTCAAGAGAGGAGGCAGTGTTTTGTACAGTGGGAAACATATCATGCCGATGTAGCCAGTCAGTGCTGAGCTAGGCCTTTACTCCACTTACCATCCACCTGCAAAAAACAAAGCTCCACAAAGCAACTGCAGACAGGAAGGGCCATGACATCATAAACTATTGTTCTTCAGCTGTTGAACTTTCTCTGCTTCGGAGGTTAATCATCTCTGTGTCCCTCCCTACCACGGTCCTTTGACTGGGTTTGGATCCAGGGCTGCTCTCATCATTCCTCTTGATTTTACAGCAACCCATGATGACGGCTATCACACTGAGTATGAACAGAATCAGATAGCCTACACTCTAAGCAAGAGTGTGACACAGATTGTATCCAAAAGGAAAAAAATGTAGATAGTTATCAGAATGGGCCTTATGTCTTAATGAAGGAAAATCATATGTATGGCTGGCATATTTAAATTCACTTTCTCATCTCTTATCTCTCGCACCAGCTTAAACAAATGAGAAATATAAAGACAAAACATACGACAAAAATATTGAAAATGCCCCGCTCAAGCGTTTGTTTGTTTATTTGTTTGTTTTTAACTGGAAAACTCACTTTCCGTGTCAGATATTAAACAACAATGTTTAGACAGTCAGAACAGAGCCATTTCTTTAGACCAGCAGACAAATGATTTTGTCATTATTAAAAACAAATTGATGAAGTCCAGTGGTGTTCTTGTGACAAGACATTCAAGAACTTTGCATGGAAATCTCACTATTTGATTAACAGACTATACATGGACATCACCAATCACATTACAAATGTGTGCAGGATTTTGAGACATTGCTGCAGCAACAAAATATAAGCCTATTAACTACTCACCAAGGATATACACCAATTGATATTTAATTTCCTCCTGTCAGCAGTGTTGGTAGGTTCGCACCCTGGTAGATGTCTTTCTTCAGATTTGCCATCCCAGTCAGACAGTGCACATGAGAAGTATCTGCCATCGAGAAAAACCAGGGCTGCCCACACCAGAGATGGGACACAGCACTGTACTATGACCCATGTTTTGTTGCAGGACTCTTGGTCAGCATTGTCGTTGCAACAGTTTGATCCACAGCAACAATTTGTGTTGCAGGTGCCAACTGGCTTAAAGATACTTAACATGAGTCCAAATAAAAAAAGGACAGGTATGATCAAAAGTACAATAAAAGTAATAATATTACAAATCCTCACGCAAGGACAAGCAAAATTCATATCCACAAGTTTTTCAATTCCTACGAGCATTATTCCAATAATTAAATTATCAAATGGAAGTTTTTCTTGAGTCTGCAGCTGTTTTATCATATACACAATCTTTCCAAAAGCTGTTTTGATCTCCATTGTTATCAATACAAGATAAGTTGCGCTAAGAAAAAAAAGATGATCACCACACACTGACACTGACTGATCCAGGTTTATCTGTTATAAATACTGAGAGCACACCCACATTGGCTGCTACTTTGGGGAGGTGGAGCCATCATATCCTCATTTCTGGGGACTTGTGGCAAATATATTCTTATGTTAAAGCTGAATATTGACTAAATTAAATTCTTAAATGGAACAAATTAAATACGCTTCTTGGATACATAATTCTTTGAGATGGATGCTGAATGATATTCCAGACATAATGAAATGCAGTTAAAAATTAAAAAGTAGTATCTCATAACATAGGAATCCGATCAATGCACTGATTGTAAGTTGCTTTGGCTAAAAGCGTCTGCCAAATGCTAAATTGTAATTGTATGTTCATGAAAGGAATGATTCAAGAACCGCTTTTGTAGCAGACCGTAGAGTTTCATTAAAATGAAAACTGTCCGACACATATTCACGACATCTTAAGAGTCTGTTTGCATATTATATCTCAATAATTTGCTTAGAGTTTTCACATATGTGATCTTACAATAGCATTTTGTTCTTCAGGATTGTTATAAATTTTGATGAATTAGCCAGCATTGCTTTAGTTTACTCATTTTCAGCTTTTAGCAACTCAGGCATGCATTGACAAAGAGGTCTGAGCAACAAATTAAGTTGGATAACTGAAATAGCATTCAATGGGTTCATAAATACGATTACACATATTTATGTAACATCCATCTCAAAAATGCTGGTGCTCTAGTTTGTTTTTTTTAGAGAGCTGTCCCTGAAGACCACGAACCAATGAAATGATTTCAAGATTCAGCTGTTGGTTTTGGAGAGGTATGGACCATGCTGGTATTACAGTTATTCATTCAGTCCATGTTTTATGGCAAAAGGGGAACATTTAAAGAGTCAAGACAGGTTTCGAAGTACATTTACTTGAGTACTGTACTTAAGTACATTTTTAGAATATCTGTACTTTACTCCAGTATCAGTTTTTCTGGAAATTTATGACTTTTACTCCACTTTATTTGAAAGACAAATATTGTACTTTTGACTCAACTACATTTCTATGAAGGTTCTCATTGCTCATTACTTTGAAGCATAGCTTTGAAGTCAGCAGACAAATTTTCTAAAATGCGATAGGCCATATTCTGTTTGTAACAGGAGAAAAAAAAAATCACCGTAAACTCCTACGCTGTCACACACACACTACCGCACACATGCACACAAACAAACAACATTACATGGGTGTGTGTGTGTATTCATGTATATTCATGTATATTGTTAACTATATAGGACAATCATCAAATTACTTTTTTTTATGCTACAATAATTAATTTCATTTTTAAAGGTAAATATGTAGATAAAAGATAGTAGATATGATTAGAATAACCACTAACGTTCATACACAACAAGCATCCTTTGTGATACAAAAAGATAAAATTATGAGTGATATGATGATGTTTTGAAACAAGGCAATTCTACTGTCACTCAAAAAGGGAGGATACAAGGCTTGAAAAGCTAGGACTAAAAGGTGTGACAGGAATGGGATAGGTCAGGAAACCCGGGAGACTTTTACCCCCGTCAGATATTGTGTTGAACAGATTTTGTGCCATTAAAACTATGTATTCCAACTCAGATCCCAAATAAGAATTTCTTCAGGTGTATGATTCTTCCTGGTTGTAACACAACACATCTCAGCCTCAACTTTCTGGTTGCTGTTCCTGGGTAAGCATCTCAGAACGTTCACCACCATCTGCAGATGTTTCCAGTTGTGCATCTTCCTTGCTCCATTGTATTTTACAAGTGTGAGGTATTGCTCGTGGACTTAACTAGTCATGTTACATATTACCAGAAGACTGTACATGATATTGCTGACCCAATAAAATGTAATTAACATGAACTACTCACCAGAGATGTGCACCTGTAGCCTTCGGGTCAGCGTTAGAAATGTGTCATTATTATTTTCGGGTTTACACCAGTACATGAACCCATGTGGTTCTACTGGTGCATATTGGCCTTCCCAGTAAGTCTGTCCACAGGAATAGTATCGGCCATTGAGAATCACAAGGGCACCCCACACAACAGATGGAATTATGAGCTGTACATAGATCCATGGTTTGCTCCAGAGGAATTTTGGTTCAGAACTGCTGGGTCCTGACTGTGATTCCTGACTGAAACACTCTAGACTGTGATTCCTGACTGAAACACTCTAGACTGTGATTCCCGACTGAAACATGGCGAATACGTTTACAGCAGCAAACTGGTATAAAGATCAGCAACATAAATCCAAATGCAAAAAACATAGGTAGAATCAAAATTGCAAGAAATGTTTTCCGGTTACATGGTTTTGAGCAAGGGCAGATGAAATTTACTTCCACAAGCTTTTCAGTGCCTGTCATCATTATGGCAATAATAACATTATCCAAAGGAAGTTTCTCTCAACTGAGCAGTTTCTCCATCATGTTCCAAAACTGTCTTGCCATTGTCAATGCCAGGTTAAGTAGCCTAAGACAAAAAAATATTACTTCCCAGGGACTCTGACTGATTCATACTGATTCTTTTATGAATACCCACTGGCTGGCTGATTCTTTATGAATACCCACTGGCTGGTACTTAAGGGAGGTGGAGCCACCACATCTCCATTTTGAAAACTGTGTGCAAAGACCAATAGCAAATGTGTTCTTATGTTAAAGTTGAATTATGCTTAAATAAATTGCTTTACTGGAACAAATTAAGTGTACTCCATTTACACATTATCCATTGGGATGGATGATATTTATATGCTATACAATGTGTGAATATTTTGTAGAAAAAGGAGAAGTTGTCTCCAAATCAAGTCACTATGATTAAGCAGTCCTGTCTGATGTCAGATGGAAGCTTTTTGTTGAATGTTCATGGAACAGTATTAATGTCCAGGTTTTGAGTGTTCTAAATAAACCCTTAAAGGTGATAGCTTACAGAAGAAACGGTTCCCTGAGAATTTTAAAGGCCTGACTTTCATGGGTGACACTCTGCCATCCAGCCCTTCCTGTATACTATGAGCCAATGAGTTGACTTGAAGAATGAATTTATTGTTTTGGAAACACATGGAAACACAAGAACATCACATAAATTTCACAAATTCTTCATCACAGAACATGGGATACAAACTGTTTTGAAAACTTTTAAGTTTAAGTTTTAATGCTTTTTGATCTTATTTCCTAATGTGAACACTGACGAACAACAAAAAAAAAAACAAGGCATGATATATCAGCTAATTTCACATCTCTCTATTGAGTTGCCTTTTTTCTCCGTTTAATTTGGGTTTTCTCAGCCTTCTCAGATCTTTTTTTCCCTGTTTTTTTTGCAAGCTTGGGTAAGTTGGGAATCACCAAATGGCCGTCACTGGAGGGTAGAGATTGCTTGTTTTTCTTTAATTTAATTTTTATAAGCCTTTGCATATGGAATATGTATTATAATATGGTTTTAACCTTAAAGAAAAAGAAAAGAAGTTACCTGTGAACCGTGAATTAAGCTACAATATAAATTAACTACAGCCCACAAAGTGCAGGAACCCAATGCTAATGCTTAGTTTTCATCTTCTTCTGATTTATCTTCTTTATTCACATCATTGTTAGTATTATTTTTCTGCAGTGAGAGTGTATGGCAGTGCAGAGAACGAGTGTGGTGTAGTGTGGTACAGTGCGGTACAGTGTGGTGTAGTGTGGTGTAGTGCGGTACAGTGTGGTGTAGTGTGGTACAGTGTGATGTAGTGTGGTACAGTTTGGTGCAGTGCGGTGTAGTGTGGTGTAGTGCGGTACAGTGTGGTGTAGTGTGGTGTAGTGTGGTACAGTGTGGTGTAGTGTGGTACAGTGTGATGTAGTGTGGTACAGTTTGGTGCAGTGCGGTACAGTGTGGTGTAGTGTGGTATAGTGTGGTGAAGTGTGGTGCAGTGTGGTACAGTGTGATGTAGTGTGGTACAGTGTGATGTAGTGTGATGTAGTGTGGTACAGTGTGGTGTAGTGTGGTACAGTGTGATGTAGTGTGGTACAGTGTGATGTAGTGTGGTACAGTGTGGTGCAGTGTGCTGTAGTGTGGTACAGTGTGGTGTAGTGTAGTGTAGTGTGGTGTAGTGTGGTACAGTGTGATGTAGTGTGGTACAGTGTGGTGCAGTGTGCTGTAGTGTGGTACAGTGTGGTACAGTGTAGTGTTGTGTGGTGTAGTGTGGTATAGTGTGGTACAGTGTGTTGTAGTGTGGTGTAGTGTGGTGTAGTGTGGTACAGTGTGGCGTAGTGTGGTACAGTGTGTTGTAGTGTGGTGTAGTGTGGTGTAGTGTGGTACAGTGTGGTGTAGTGTAGTGTAGTGTGGTGTAGTGTGGTACAGTGTGGTGTAGTGTGGTACAGTGTGGTGTAGTGTAGTGTAGTGTGGTGTAGTGTGGTACAGTGTGGTGTAATGTGGTACAGTGTGGTGTGGTGTGGTGTGGTGTGGTGTAGTGTGGTATAGTGTGGTGTAGTGTGGTACAGTGTGTTGTAGTGTGGTGCAGTGTGCTGTAGTGTGGTACAGTGTGGTGTAGTGTAGTGTAGTGTGGTGTAGTGTGGTACAGTGTGGTGTAGTGTGGTACAGTGTGGTGTAGTGTGGTGTGGTGTGGTGTAGTGTGGTATAGTGTGGTGTAGTGTGGTACAGTGTGGTGTAGTGTGGTACAGTGTGGTGTAGTGTGGTACAGTGTGGTGTAGTGTGGTACAGTGTGGTACAGTGTGGTGTAGTGTGGTGTGGTGTGGTGTAGTGTGGTATAGTGTGGTGTAGTGTGGTACAGTGTGGTGTAGTGTGGTACAGTGTGGTGTGGTGTGGTGTAGTGTGGTACAGTGTGGTGTAGTGTGGTACAGTGTGGTACAGTGTGGTGTGGTGTGGTGTAGTGTGGTACAGTGTGGTGTAGTGTGGTACAGTGTGGTGTAGTGTGGTACAGTTTGGTGCAGTGCGGTACAGTGTGGTGTAGTGTGGTATAGTGTGGTACAGTGTGGTGTAGTGTGGTACAGTGTGGTACAGTTTGGTGCAGTGCGGTACAGTGTGATTTAGTGTGGTATAGTGTGGTGTAGTGTGGTACAGTGTGGTATAGTGTGGTACAGTGTGGTGTAGTGTGGTACAGTGTGGTACAGTGTGGTGTAGTGTGGTGCAGTGTGGTATAGTTTGGTGTAGTGTGGTGTAGTGTGGTACAGTGTGGTATAGTGTGGTACAGTGTGGTGTAGTGTGGTACAGTGTGGTACAGTGTGGTGTAGTGTGGTGCAGTGTGGTATAGTTTGGTGTAGTGTGGTGTAGTGTGGTACAGTGTGGTATAGTGTGGTACAGTGTGGTGTAGTGTGGTACAGTGTGGTACAGTGTGGTGTAGTGTGGTGCAGTGTGGTATAGTTTGGTGTAGTGTGGTGTAGTGTGGTACAGTGTGGTGTAGTGTGGTGCAGTGTGGCAATTAGTAGGACCCATATCTTGAATTACGCTGATGACTATATGTCTACTCTACCACACCCTACCAGTCAATACTGATTTTGTAACAATATTACCTACCTACACGGACTTTTATTTACTGGGTATGTCAACCAAAAGTATGAACCCACTTTTTTTCAAATAAAATTTCTAGATTTTCTTTGATTAAATGTGTCTCTATCAACATAGTATATAGTTTTTCATAATTTTTGATTTCAATATTAACGAAGCCATTTACACATTTACACCATTTAATCTGTTCTTCTCCTTTTCCATTGTATTCTGTTATTAGTTCCAAATCTGGTTTATTTGAAAAACTATAAATTAAATACAGTAAAAAAAAAAAAAACGAAAGTCTCAAAAAATGTAAAAGTGAAGAGTGCAGTGCAGTAAACGTGTGCAATCTCAAACTTTTCAATGAAGAGAAAGCTTTAAACATGTTAGTGTTGCTGAAGTCATTTGTGGGACTGCGCCTCAATCACTGCCATGATGTTGCCCATTAGTCCAAGCAGAACACTTGTGTCTGCTTCCATTTTCTGCAGCAAGGTGTCATTCATGTCCTTGCTGTGCGGCAAGAACCTCCCATCCGCCCTCTCTAGATACTGCACCAGCTCCACACTGTTGTCTCTCTTCCTTTTACCTGTGTACAAGAGCAGTGACAATTAAGGGGTATGTGAAAATGCATTTTCACAGAGTGAGGAGGTGCTGAAGGAGTATTTGAACGAGAAGGAGGTGATCGGAAAGAGTATCCTGGCAGCCGACAGGTTTTAAGATTAAATCTCTGTGATTACACACACACACACTGTGAAAAGTGAGCAGTGAATTTGACCTCTGCATTTAACCCATCCTTACACACCAGTTGTGAGCACACACAACCACTAGGCACAGTGGGCAGCATACCTGCACCTGGGGGCCATTTAGGGGTTAAGTGCTTTGCCTAAGGGGGCTTTAGCTGTTTTCCTGCCAGTCATGGGAATTGAACCAGTGACCTGTTATAATTATATATAAGATATAATTTTTGTGTAGAAATTTACCTGTTAAATCATACTGCAGTATTAAAGTATCTATGATCTTTTTGAATTATATTTTGGATGGCTTTAGGCATATTATGCACTCATAGCTTGACCTGTTTGCGCTTAACCTTTTGTAAATATGTTGTAATTTTTGTTTTTTTGTAAAGTCTGCAGATACTATTTGTTTATCGGTTACTTTCAGATTAAAAAAGAAGTAGTGTCTTGTTATGGACACAGTTTTTTATTTTTATCCCCTTCTACATACATGCATGCCTGTGTCTAATCTTAACACAAATGTGATAAGTTAGGCACAGGTCTGAATCTCAAACCCTTAGGCCATGGCTGCCTACAAGCAGGTCCCTCACGGAATGCCAGCGGCAGAATGAATGTAAAGACCAATTATACTACACCAGCTTTACTCACCCCTCACTGAACATGTTGTACTGCCCATACTTAACACTGTATATGTTTTTATATGGCAACATGAATGGCTCAAAATGGACTGTTTTACTAACCTTATTCATCACAGTCCCTGACCTTTGCAGCCTTACCTTCACCATTTATGTTCATCCATTTACACAATGCAGAGTCTGCAACCTCAGGTCTTTCCCAAACATCTATGTGTAAAACTAACACAGACAATAATGGATTTTGACATTTTAAGACTTTTACCCTTTTACAGCTTTACACTCTAAGACTCACACACTTGACAGACTCTGGCAGGGAAGCAGCAAAGCTCAGGAAGTGTGTTTCTGTGGTTGTGAAACAACAATGCACAGCAATGTTGAGTTCAACATTGCTCTGCACAGTAGCCTGCATGTGTCATTGTGCTGATTAAATTGTTCCACCCTTCTGAGTCAGAGAGAAAAAGGCCTGTCTCTGTCAAGTTTATAATAATTATCATAGACAATCTTTCCTTTTTTAACCTTTCATACAAGCCTAGAGATAGCTGCCTGGCTAAATCCACCCCATTGGGTATGTGTCTTACGAGGGCCGCGGTGTTCTTTACAGTAAAGTTAAGTGCTTATTCATTTCTTGTGTGTATTTATTTTGTACCGATGTTATGCATTTGCTCATTCACAATGGTTTGTGGAGTGTGCATTCGCTCGAGATAGTGAAGGTTGTCTAGCAACAAATGTTAACTGAATTAATGGAATAACTTTCGGTGAACAGAGTATATGTATGATTCCCCAACATGATTCTGAAATGAACCCATAGCAAAATCTAAGTGCTAGACAAACTTGTAAGGATGGGCTAAGGGCCCCGTTCCTGTCCATCCTGTCTGTCAAGTCAATGGAAATGAGGTCCGTTATTCACTGCATTTCTATGTGGCGAAATCTAAAACACAAATATAAATCAATATTGTCGTACTGGTCTAGGGGATTAAATCTGTCACGAAGAACTCGTTGCCTATGCAAACTGCATCCTCCTCCTTTATATATATATTGTTTTTATTTACGGCTGATGTTGCACCTACTTAGTATTAGGTGCAAATTTTAAGATATAACTTAAGTGTACGCTGAACGTATGTGATTTGATGCAACGGTGTAAATTTTAGTTGTTCGTAAATTCGAACGTAGTGCCAAATTACGTTCAAACTAGTTAACTGATTTATTGGTGATGACGCATTCAAATTGGAATTTGATAGGCTAATTAATGATTCCTTGGCTGATCTCATGTGCATATGATAATCTGATGTTCACATCAGATCAGCCAAGGAATCAAACAGTATGCAATTTATTATACACTATGATATAGTGTCTTTGTATTAACTTGCATACCCTGAAATTCCTCTATGCTGTATTACCAGTGTGCCACCCCAAGACTTTCACTGGCCCCATCTGGCCCTCCCACTTAATATTTTCTGCAGGTGCCACTGTCCTCAAGTTAAAGTATTGATGGTAGCATACAGTAATGCTTTATCATTGTTGCAGTTGCTTTCATGTAAAACAAATGTTATAGTCAAATGGTGCTGAGACTTACCAAGTAATTATAGTTGAGATACAAACTATTAATGAACATGAACTCAATTACCTTATTCATGTTTTGAGGGCACAGGCTATGCAAATAAAAGAAAAATAGTAAATCTAGTACAGTTGCCTTCTGTGATCTAGACACCTGAAAAAATTAAGCTTTCGGCTGCAAATGTCAAGTCAGTTATCATTATAATTACACTCTGGTGGCATAAACTCACGGGAGACAGATGACCGGGGTTTACAGATAAGAGAAAGCATGTCTCTCTGACGTATTTGTCAACATACACACGTCTCTTATACTGGCACAGTAATTTAGTGACACAGTAACATACACTCAGACAATAATTACAGAATTAATTAAATGAAAAAGTAAATAATAAACAAATCATATAATGTAATGTACAGATACAAATGAAACTGAAGCATTTTGTGGTATGGTTATAATTTGAGTATTTTTATAATTGTTTTTTTTTTTTTTTTTAATTTCTAAATAATTATCAGAAGCTGCTTTCACTGGATGAGGTATAATATCAGAGGCGCCACATCTCTCAAACTCTTCCACTTTCACTTTCTTGGAAGTTAATCTTTTACTGTCATGTATCTTATCAACCGTCAACAAACACAAGTTCCCTTCCTCCCTGCCTTCCTCACATTTTCACTCTGGGAAATCACTTATCTACTGTTTTGAACCTTCTCAACCACAACCAGCCACCATCAAACACACAATCTGTCTTTCCTCTCACTCCGTACCTCCCTTCCTCTCTTTCTGTTTACCTTCCTGTATGGTTGCATAGTGCTTCTTTGTAACTGCCTCATTTCTGGGAAACTGAAAGTAAAAGTGTCTGTGTTAAGAGGGTGGTACAAACCCTCTGCCTAGAGAGGACTGACAATTTATGCTGAATTCTTCTCAGAAGGCCATCAAAACACGACTGACCTCAAGTACACAACTCTAGACACACACTTAAACACTTGCACATGTCCTTAGCAGGCCACATTTATTTGCTGCATCTTAATTCTGCACCTCTTAACTGTGACAGAAAGTTTTGAGCAAAGTTAGTAACTTGTTTTTGATAATATTTGTCCTTGTACTTCACTTGAAAAGTTTTGGCTTTGTTTGATGAACTAATTTAGGTTTCTTGACCTGATAAATAAAAGGTATTTATGTTATAACACAGCTTAAATATATTTTTGTATTAATGTAAAAAGATGTTCAAAAATTACTGATCTAATGCAGAGACAGCTATTTATCAATATTTCTAACAGTTTGTTAATAAGTAGCTTTACTGATACATTCAGCCACAACTGGCCCTTTCAGGTCATTCATGATCTTGATGTGGCCCGAAATGAAAATGAGTTTGACACCACAGACCTAGAATGTTTGTGGGATGTGCACAATCACCAACCACTAGTCTCTGTGCATAAGCTGCATTTAGAGGCCTGTTACTCTGTTCTCTCACCTTGTGAACTTGAAGAATGTCGTGTCCAAGTAAGAAGAATCTGTGCATCTGGATAGAGTTGGGGGGTGGGGGGGGGCAATAGACTTGAGAGGTGAATAATGTTTTGCCACTCCAGGAGTAGGTATCTCTAACCTTTCATCTGGCATGTGATTGCTGTCAATGAGCATACGGAGTGGCACACTAGAACTTCCATCAAAAGACTGTGTGATGAAGCATGTAGCTCTTCTCAGACAACTCTGTGACTCTGGTACATGTGCAAAGAGTGTATGGAGAGTCTGTGCTTTTGAGGCAGAAGAAGTCAAAGAACTCTGATATAGCGTGTGACCGATTGCTTTGGTCATCGAGTATCGCATAGACTTTCACAGCTTTGATTGGCTGGCCTTTATGATAGACCTTGATGAGGCAGATTTTAGAGCAAGACCAGGAACTCAGGGAAACTCTTCAGACCTCTGTTCATTTGGAGTTAACAGCAGGGGAGGCGCTCTCCTTCCCTTTCTCCCCACCATGCTCTGCATCAAAGGTTTTAACAGTCCATGGGGGTGGACCAGTATGGAGGGCTGTGATGCGTGAGTTGCTGTCACATTCTGAACACTGTACAGCTGCTTTACAATCCTTTGCTAGGTGTTTGTTTGAGGAGCAGCATCTGAGGCAAATATTGTTCTCTCTTAAGAATGTTCTGCATTCCTCAATGCTTTTAGCTCAAAATCCATTTTTCAGTGGATTCATGAGGTATTGCAGCGGTGTCAATAGATCTTCTACTCCCGACTAACTTGCTGCAACTAACTCTAGAATTTCAGCTTCTGCTGTGGCTGCTGCAATAGTTCCGCTTCCAATTTTGGCCTTTTCTAATAGTACTTCAGCCTCTCTATTTACCAATGGGGAGCGAACTCACACAGCTTCCGCTTTTGCGTGTGCTTTAGCTGCTGCTATGCTTACAGAGGATTTTCTTGAACTTTTAGATGAAACAACCTGGTTTCTAACTGACTAGATGACGCTCTAGATTTGGTTGTCCGGTGCTCTTCTGCATTCTCTTTGTCATCCATCTTATGTTTGTCATGAAGAGAGGAACATGACAAAGATGGAGGATTAGTAAGTATGAAGGGTAGCTGTCCTTATTTGTAGGGTCTGTTGGATGGCCACATAGGACCTCAAATATGATGGAATGCATCCATTATAGGTTCCACTGGCCAGGACTGACAGCTGAGGTCAAGAACTTCTGGCAGTGCTGTCCCAACTGTCAGTGGACAGCTCTGCAAATGCCATCCCCTGCTTTTTGGCCCAGCTTCCATTTAATGAAGTGCTGATCAAGTGCACGGGTACGCAAAAATTGACTAGGGTTCACAAGTACATCCTTGTCATTTCCAGAGGTGGGAAGTAACAAAGTACAAATACTTCATTACTGGACTTAAGAGGAGTTTTCAGGTATCTGTACCTTACTTGAGTATTTATTTTTCTGACAGCTTTTTTACTTTTAACCCCTGCATTTTACCACAAATATCTGTACTTTACACTCCTTACATTTCAAAAACAGGCTCATTACTTTAGTTTTAATGTATTTGAGGGGAGTAATCGATTACATTTATTTTGCAGCATTGCACACCTTCCCAACATCAAAACTGATTTGAACTTAAATGGATGGGACAATAACACATAGAAAAGATGATCACTTGGTATATCCATCAGTGCATATCATACACGACAGACGTAAAAAGACGAAAATGACATAGTAGACGACGAAGCAAAAAATGACATAGTAGATGACTAAGCAGACACATTTAGCAGCCTTTTTTAGAGGTGACACATTGAAATATTATTTTGTGAATTAGAATTTATTCATTTAAGAGTTTAAGTATTTGTTTTTAATGTATGTAATATGAAATATCTATAGGTGCTTAAGAGGTATAGTAATAACATGCACTGTGCTGTAACAGTAAGATTTTAAGCTTGAATTTCAAGCACCTTTTACACATGGGTCATTCGAGAATTGAAGGACAATTTTTGAAAAACTGACCCGGTTGTGTATTTAAGAAAAGCAAGTAATAAACCATCAAAATTGGATTTGTCTAGGTCAGGCATCAAAGGTAGACTTTTTATGAGATGTTTTATTTGTTGTGTGCTAACACCTTTCTTTACTAATTTCAATATTTATCTTCAAATATTTGCTCAAATACATTATGCATATAATCACTCAACCTATTATAGGGACAATAAGTTAAATCTGCATGGGCTGAGAAAATCGGTTAAGATTATTTTAATAAAATGATACGGTGACAGGGTTGAAAGTAGAGTCACAGTGTTGCACAGAGTAAAAGAGTTGAATGAATACATTACTTTTGATTGTAGATCGTGACATTATTGTGACAAACAAATTCTCAGGACCATAGGAATGTTGTTTAATAATATTTTATATATCTTTTCAGTGAAGGATCAACAGGATTGCAAGGGTAACAGTCACAGGGTTGCAAGTTAAATTGACAGGGTTTCAAATCAACGCAAATGTTAGCTTTTTCTCAGGAATAGATGCTAACTGTGGAATGTTACATTACTTACTTATATAAATAAAGAAAGAAAACTTTGAAAATGTCTCAATCCAGCCTGGCCCTTCCACTGTTTATCCACATTTTCCCTCTCTCCTGTTTGTGTCCTGTTTCCTGGGTTCCACTCCATGTTTTTGCATTCGCACCAATCACCAGCCTTCCCTCTACTCACCTGTTCACCATCCTCTCATTAGTCTGTGTTTTACAAAGCCTCGTCTCGCCACTCACTTCTTGCCAGGTTATCCTCACCAGTTTTTGGAGGATTCTCTCACGGTTTCACATATTTTCTGATTGTTTGCTCATGTTTTGATTTCTGCCTGTTTCCTGGATTTTTGCTCTTGTCTTGCCGTTTTGGTTTTTGTAATTGCCTGGACTGGTTTTACCCTCCTTGTCTGTGACCTGTGCCTGCTCACTTTTGATTACTGCTTTGCCCTCCTCTGTACCTCTGCTTTTTGTGTTGGACTGATCTCTAGTTATTTAAGACTCTGAATGGACTCAAACCACATGCCTGATCCCCATTTTTGCCTGTCTGTGAATTGACTGCGAACACTGCCTGCTGTTTTCTGTACCTATGAAATTTTTGATCATTAAAATCACCGTTTTAAAAAAAAACAATCTCTTGAGTCTGCTTCTAGGTCCATATTTTATATCCCAGGCCTCACAGGCCATGACAGAAAATCATTTGTCTTCTTCTGATCATTTAAGTAACAGGGTTGTGTTTATTAGAGTGACACACTCAATCAAGGCTGAAAAGTTGGAAAAATATGAAAAAAAAAAAATAGGAGAGGACTTACTGTCAATCTACCCATGGTGTTGGCAAATGGCTTGATCATAACATTTCCTCTGTGTCATGTAACTCACTTTTTTCTCTTCCTCTGCCAGGCTAAACAGGTTTCGGTAACATGCTGTGGGACACAACTTTAGTGCATAACTACTATTATTTAAAATCAATACATCAAAAGTCATACCAAAAAAGTAGATATAAAACTTTTTTGACTGTTTTGTTTGATATGCAAGTTGGTCATCAAGAAGGTGGGACAAGAGAAAAATGCCATTTTAGGGCGTGCTCAAGAGCAATTAGGTATTTCAAATAATATTTTGGAAGCACTTTTTTTCTACAACTATATACATTTTGTCTTAGGACAAGTGTAATTTACACAACATGTACATGTTTTATTATTTTGTGCATGGATTGTTTGAAAATTTCATGGGTGGGATAGAAAATGTCCTCCAATTCTGAAATGACCCAAATAAGACCTAGAACACTGTTGGATTAAATTTCCCAGCAAAAGCCCCTTTCACACTTGGAACCCATTCCTGGAAATTTGCTAGGATAATGGTGTTCACAAGGGTGTACATTCCCATGGAGATGCTTGTACCCTATCAAGTGAGAAAAAAGTGGTGGCTGTTTTTAAATGTATCCGAGGACCCATGTTAAAGTCTTTCTGGATTTTCTTCAAGGAATGTGCAAGGAGTAGAGGGACACAATAAAAGAAAAAAAACCCAAAACAAACAACAACAAAAAAACCCCACCCAAAACAAACAACAAAACAAAACAAACAAACAAACAAAAAAATGGCATCCTCAGAGGAAGCTACAGCAGAAAATGTACCAACCAGTTTGAAATTTCTGGGCTGAGGGGGCGGGGCTGTAGTCAGCCCTTAAGCCGCGAACGCTGTAGTCACAAGACCCTTTAGTAATAGTGCTACCACCAAGCAGCAGCTGTAGCGGCAGCTGTAGCAGTCTCGTCTCCCTTGTCTCGTCGGACGAAGACTTGGTCGGACTAAGACAAGGGAGTCTCCCTGTGGGAGTCCACCGAGGAAGGACAACGAGGAAGCTGAGACAACTGCTGCCTGTCTGCCGGACCCGCAGTGATTTATTTCCCATTTGCTTATCTGTGTAGTTGTGCTTCTACCCTACCGCTCTAAATACCTTTGTCCCCCTTCTGTTCTCTCACACTAATCATGTGTCATCTGACTATTCCTGTTCGAGTTTCCTCTTGTACTCTTTGCAGGTGGCGGCTGCTGCATCCTCACGGATGCAACCTGGCTAACCTCATCCACCCGCCGCGCTCTGCTGATATGACTGTTGCCATTTCAGGTGGTCTATGGAACTGCCAGGCGGCGGTACAGAAGGCCGACTTCATCTCTCCCCAAGCCTCAATGCTGTCCCTGCACTTTCTGGCCCTCACTGAGACGTGGATCATACTGGAGAACACGTCCACTCCCACTGCTCTCTCCACTGCTTTTTCCTTCTCCCACACCCCCAGATACTCAGGGAGGGGTGGGAGAACTGGCTTCCTGATCTCCCCCTTGTGGAGCTTCCGAGAAACATCTCTCCCTTCCATTTCTCCCTCATCCTTAAAATTTCATGATGTTTCTGTTTCTTCCCCTTATAAACTACGCATGACCGTTCTCTATTGCCCTCCAGGTCCTCTGCAGGCATTCCTGGACGAATTGGACATCCTCCTCAGCTCCTTCCCTGAGGACGGCACCCCCATCCTACTCCTTGGAGACTTCAACATTCCGCTGAATTCTATTCAGTCCGATGGCCTACTCTCCCTCTTTCAGTCCTTTGACTTTACCCTCACAGAGTCCCCTGCAACACACAAGGGTGGCAATCAACTGGACCTTCTCTTCACAAAAGGCTGCCATATTCCTGATCTCACCATCACACTGCTTCACCCCTCAGACCACTTCTTCATGGCTTTCTCTCTCTTGATCTCCCCCCCCCCTGAAATCCTCTGCTCCCACGCTGCCAGTCTCAGCTAGGCGCAACCTTCGCACCTTCTCCTCTGGTGCCTTCTCTTCTATGGTCTGCTCCTCTCTCCCATCTGTGGAAGCCTTCTCTCTTCTTCCCGTGGAGGATAAATCCTCTACAGTCCTCTCCGCACTGGCCTCCTCCCTGGACACCCTCTGCCCCCCCCGTCACCAAGCCGGCTCGCCTCTCTGCTCCCAGTCCCTGGCTGACTGATAGCATTCGTGCTGACAGAACCAAACTTCGCGCGGCTGAACGGAGATGGCGGAAATCAAGATCCCTCAACGATCTATCCTACTACCACTCTCTTCTTTCTTCTTTCTCCTCTACTCTGTCCTCTGCTAAATCTGCCTTCTTCCACTCCAGGATCAACACCACCTCTTCCAACACCCGCAAACTCTTCTCCACCTTCTCCTCCCTCCTCTCTCCTCCTCCTCCTCCTCCTCCCTCAGCCCTATCTGCTGATAACTTTGTCTCCTTCTTCGAAAAGAAGATCAAAGGCATCTGCGACTCCTTTTCCCCATCCCCGCCCACCCCGGATCCTGCACCCTCCGCCTCCCCCACTATCTTTTCCTCCTTCTCCCCTCTATCTGACTCTGAAGCTCTCCTACTTATCAAATCCCATCGTCCTACTACCTGTCCTTTAGACCCCATCCCCTCCCCTCTCTTTCAGGCCATTTCGGATGACATTCTGCCCTTCATCCCGTCCTTGATCAACAGCTCTCTGTCTACCGGCACAGTTCCTTCTGCTCTGAAGAGGGCACAGGTCAAGCCACTACTTAAGAAGCCCACTCTAGGCCCTGCTGATTGTAAGTAGCTACCGTCCAGTCTCTCTCCTACCGTTTCTCTCCAAAACCCTGGAATGTGCCGCATATAACCAACTCTCTCCACATCTTCTCCAGAACAATCTCATGGATCAGAACCAATCTGGATTCAAAGCCGGCCACTCCACCGAGACAGCCCTCCTTGCTGTCTCGGAGGAGCTCCACTTGGCCAGAGCAAAGTCTCTCAGCTCTGTTCTCATACTCCTAGACCTCTCCGCAGCATTTGACACGGTCAACCACCAGATAGTCCTCTCATCCCTTGCTGGGCTGGGAATCGCGGGTTCTGCACTCGCATTGGTTCAAGTCCTATCTGTCTGACCGTTCCTACCAGGTCTCTTGGAGGGAATCGGTCTCAACCCCTGCCCTTTCCACATGGGGGTCCCACAAGGTTCGGTACTTGGTCCACTCCTCTTCTCTCTCTCTATACCAGATCACTCAGTCAAGTTATCTCCGCCCATGGTCTCTCTTACCACTGCTACGCTGATGACACACAACTGTTCTTCTCCTTCCCCCCCCTCTGACTCTCAGGTTCAGCCTCGCATCGCAGCCTGCTTAGCTGACATTGCCTCCTGGATGTCTGCTAACCACCTCAAACTCAACCTGGAGAAAACTGAGCTTCTGTTCTTTCCTGCAAAGAACTCCCCAACAATTGACACTGCAGTCACCATCAAGGGATCTGTGGTGTTCCCCACCACAGCAGCCAAAACCTAGGCGTAACCCTCGACAACAAGCTAACCTACTCTGGTCACATCGCGGCAATCACTCGATCCTGCAGATTCTCCCTATACAATATCAGGAGAATCCGCCCATTCCTCACACAACAGGCGACCCAGCTCCTGGTCCAAGCGCTTGTCATCTCCCGCCTGGACTACTGCAACGTCCTACTGGCTGGCTTACCAACCTGCGCCATCAGGCTGCTCCAGCTCATGCAGAACGCCGCTGCACGCCTGGTCTTCAACCTCCCTAAGCACTCTCATGTCACTCCACTGCTTACTGCGCTCCACTGGCTTCCGGTAGCTGCCCGCATCCAATTCAAGACACTGGTGCTGGCCTACCAGGCAACAAGAGGCTCCGCCCCATTATACCTTCAGTCCCTAATAACTCCGTATACCACTACTAGAACCCTGTGGTCAGCTGACGGTCCCCTCACTTCGGGAACCCGGCAGCCACTCCTCCCAACCACGCCTCTTCTCTGCCATTGCCCCTCGGTGGTGGAACGACCTCCCTCATACAGTTAGGACTGTGGAATCCCTCACCATCTTCCGCAAGAAACTGAAAACCCACCTCTTCAGAACCCACCTATCCCCCTAAGCCTAACCCCCCTTCCATTAAAAAAAAAAAACTTGTCTTGTATCTATGTTTGTCTAAGAATTCCAGGGCGAAATACGAAGGAGTAAATTGATGCCCAGTCTTTTTAGCGATGTATGCTTATGAGGTATTAGGAATCTGACTGATGCACTGATTCTAAGTCGCTTTGGCTAAAAGCTAAATGCTAAATTGTAAATTATAAAAAACCTACAGTCATTTTGGTCCCTCAAATGATGAATAAAGCAGGGCCTATTTTCTCTCTCTATCCTTACAACACAGCACCACTGTTGAAATAACCCTCATGACAGTCAGGAAATTAAGGTAGCCATATGCATTTGCATGTCAGAGTTTTTCATACACAAGTTGGAGACATGGAAACGAAAATAGGCAAAGGATCAAACAGGCAGGATAACAGGACTGGGCAAAGGCACAATGAAGATTCAGGAACAGGCATAGACTGTCAGTTAACAAAATTAAAAAGTAACAAGGATTGGAAGCACTCAGTGCAATGTTATGGTTAACACAACGCAAGGCTTTACACAGAACTAAATGAGAAGGTAGTGGCATTTATGCAAGCTGAAAACAATGTTTGTTAAAAAAAAGGTGCAACAAATAACTGAATGAGTGGGTGATCAGATTGATAAGGCTGAGCACTGATTGGCTGAACCAGAGGGAAGGGGAGATGATGGTGTGATAACACAGCCACCTTCTCAGGTATCTTATCCCACTGTTTGTGAGAGAAAATTCCAGTACTCAGATGATTCCCAGAATACCTTTCAAATTCCAGACTCCCACCTGAACACACACAAAGACATATAACGACCACACTGTTTTGTTAATGCTGTTTTGATGTTGTAGTGATATAAAAGTGAGGATTGTGCTACTGTTATTTTGAAATCACTGGTTTGGACAGTTGTTAGCTCACGTTCAGAAATAGAAAGTGATGTTTGAATGACATTCTGTTCTAATGCCAATGACATGGCAACATACTTGTGCTGTCTGGGAAATAAATAAAATATAGAGTGCCAAGTGATACACTGTAATACATATCAGAATTATGATTGACAGCCATACTCTGGATGGAGAAGACTACATGTATAGGTTATGGGCTTCTTTTAAGAGATGTGAAGTGTCCATCCAGTGACTCTGAAGAGGTCATTTGAGCTCATGCTTCAAGTTGAGATGCATCAACCTTGTCACCGAAAAGCCATATAGAGAGAATGTAGAGAGAAGAAAGAGCACAGCAGTGGACAGTTTGGGTGGAGCAAAACAATGTCGTTGTGAATCGTTGATTGGCTTTGCATTCTGAAGGGGCGCACGTCTCTCTCTCAACAACTCGCTAAAAGTGATATGGCGAGCTAGATAGTATTCTTTGATTTTGCATTATGAGGAGAAATTAAGAACAGAGGAGAAGAGGCAGACAGACAAAACAAAACAAAACAAAACATTAAAAGCTCATAGAAAACATTTACATCCTCATTTACTCATTGTCAGTGATTGCAGAGTTTATCAGATTTTTTGTTGTTGTTGTTGTTGTTGTTCTCCATCTCTTTTGTGTCTCTTTTGTTTTTTGTACTTTTTATCACATTTTTGCTTATTTTGTTTTAATTTCATAAGAGATTCAAGATTAGATGATCTTGATTGCACACACACACACACACACACACACACACACACACACACACACTGAGCAAAGAGTTTGACCTCTGCATTTAAACTGTCCATGGCATGGAACGTTCTATGATGCCTGTCATGAATCTTATTTTCAGATGACACTTAACAAGCCATGTTATGTACTGATCTGCTGGAAAGCTTGTAGTTACAATCGTTGCTGCATTTGGAAAGAAGACTCAGCACAGAATGGCATGTAGCACATTTATTATGAGATTGAAATAAAGTTCACTATCAAATGTACAACACAGTGTTTTGAGGCACTCCCTAATATATTATTTTAAGACTCTGGGTTTCACTCTGTCTTAGTAATGCAAGGGTGTCTGTAACTTAATTCCGTGCTTATCTTACAATTGCATGTTGATGCTGGTTCAGCCCTCAGTCAGTTGATTATTATGAAATGGCCCATCAGTACGTCAAGAGGAGATAATGGAAATTCCCGCCCACTGACCTTTGAAGGTAGTCAGCCCCATCTTTGTCTTAGGCTGACATATGAAAACTGAATCAAGTGTGGATACTGACTTTTGTGTTAAGTCTAAAGTGTCTCACAATGGTGAGTGTGTGGGGCCTAGCTTAATATTCTTCGCCATCACAGAGTGTTCCCAGTGTCAGGATAACGGTAAAATACGATCACAGCCCAGTTCGCCTAATGAATCGATGTACCATATGTGATGCTACACCCAATTCTGGTTTTGTGTATTCTCTCACACAGGTATACTTTATAGTTTTTGTGCTCTTAGGTGAGTGCTGGTTTGCATAATTCAGAGGGGTGAAGAAAGTCAACTCTCACCTTGGTCTGAAGTGTAAAACTGGGAGTTCTCGTTATCTACGGTCACCAAGGTCAAAAGTCCTTGGCTGCACAGGGTATATCTGTGTGTGTGTGAGACATCATTCTTCCAACATCAAGACTCAGCCTGGTGCCTTTGATGACCTCCTCTCTGCTTTTTGCTGTGTTAGTGTATTAGGAATCTGACTGATGCACTGATTGTGAGTCACTTTGGCTAAAAGCGTCTGCCAAATGCAAAATTGTAAATTGTAAATTGTAGGAAAGCTAAAAAGTCATATTCATATGTCTGGCATTTCTCTGGTGTGTCTTTAACTGCATTTTGGCTTGTAAGAATCTCTTTAGTCTTCTCATTTAGTAGTCTTTTAACCTCACTAAAGACAAAGGCTACCTCAAGTCATTGTCGTGCCTGTTTATTATTTTCAACCTCTTAAATCATCAAGGCCCAACAAGGGTGTATGTTCATGGTGAGGTAATGCCTTAGTACCTTGCAGTGCAGTTTGCTCTTTCCCTTCCATCCCTGTGTGCACACTGGAGTCTAGATGCTTCTGGAAGTCAAACAATTTGCGTCACATCTTTGGTACATAACATTTTGCATTTTATGCATATTTAGTGCACCTTTTAGATGTGTAAGGTATCAGATTTCATGGCACAGTGACAGGTGAAAATTCAAGCGCACACCAACACACCAACATATGGTAGAATAGCCTGTGTAAAATTGTTTTGCTGACTAGAATGAGGTGTTGCAATCTATATTTAATTTTATGTTTAATTTTACGGCTGGGATGCTGTAATTTGAGCGAAACCTTCCAACCAAGTCTGGTGATAAGGAGACATATTTATGAACAGCTGTCCCATTTCATCCTTTGCTTCTTCTCCACCAGTTCTTACAGAGCTCAGGGATCTCAGGGTCATAGGTTAAAGAACAAGCTGGCCATCTGAGTCATCCCTCTCATCACTTCCTTCATTGTCCTCATAATGCTCTTGGGTCACTTTGGACATTTGCGTTTTGATGTTAAAATAATAAAAAGGCACAGAATTGGTTTTTGGTAGTAGCCTTCTTTATTGAGGCTCAATGATGGTACAAAACGAAAGCACTGGGCCTGTGTCAGTCATCTTTATTAAAGTTCGATGACTCTCCTCCAGCAGACTGTGCACATGATGTTACCCAAGCTGAGTCACGATGTTACTGACCAAAGAAAAAAGGTTTTCGCTCACAGATATATCCCCACCGTGCAAGGCCCTTCTGACCTTGGCTATTATAAATAACAAACACCTCAGTCTCACACCTGAGCAAGGGCACTCTGTTTAACCCTTCAGTTTTAGTAAACGTATGTGAATTACTGTTTAGCTCTGTGAATACGAGGACTGTATAGAATCGTTTGGATGGGAGCATATGGTAGAGCATAGGATATTGGGTGACACAGTGTGGGATATGGCGTGACCCACAGGTAAGCTAGTGTGCGTGCATGATGATACATGTTCGTCTTCATACCACAGAGAACACTCTCTTATCAATACAATTGAAAACATTCTGCTGTGTCCCACAGTTCTAAACCAATTCTGCCAGATGACTTAACTCTTGGAGTGGAAACAAAGAAGATACCACAGACGCTGGTTTTGACTCGAAAGAGGGGTTATCAGTGTGGGTTGGAATGGCAACAGTGCAGCTGCTGACGTGTTGTTTTCTTTGTTTTCTTTCTTTTGTACTTTCCCATATTCACCCGTACAAACAGCCCCCCCACCCCCAAGGAAAATGGCAAATGATTACATGACCATTCTGTCATCGTCATCCACAGAGTAGAATCCGTTTAATATCAGCGATATGGGTTATGAACGGATCAAACCAATGAAAATATGATAAAGATTTTTTTTTTTTTTCAACTGAAACATGTACATTGTATTTTATGTACTTACAACTAGTCCCAATAATATATACTTTACCGCGATATTAAAGCAGAGGTGAACGTAAAGTGTGGTTTTAGTCAAGTAATGCGGCCAATCATTTTTTATTGTTGCTTTGTACATGTTTTGTGATTTCTGCCGCACCAGTTATGAGCTTACTCTTCAAAAACACAGAACATTTTGGCTGTCTTTATGATCTGTCATTTATGCTGATATCATTTTTGTGTTTCCAGACTGATTTTACATCTCTTGTGTAGATGTTACTTTGAATCCCTCATGCATATCAAGGGCTGCATGTGAGTATAGAAAACACTAGCAAGTGTATCCTTTTATCTCTTAATGGCAATCACTTTTACTAAAATTTATTCAGTAATCAAGCTTTCATCTATCTCTGTGTTCTTTTATGAAACATATGAACAGGATTCTCAAAATTCTTAGTTTATGAAGAGCTTATGAAGTGTGTTTGTCTGTGCAGGTACACTGCACTCTTGGAAGCATTTTTTCTTACAATGAAAACCCTTAAACTGCTGATTTCCCCAAAATGAACAATTTGGAAACTGAAATTACTATACTCAACCACACCCACAAGCTCCTAAAGACAAAGAGAGAGAAAGTAAAAGCAAGATACAGACATAATAATTCAGAGCAGACATAAAGGCAGACACAGAGTAAAGCATAGACCTCAGTAGGTGACACCTTACTGTGGACTTCATCGATTTTCAACAGACAGGTAAGATGTGATTTTATTTATTTTTTTTTTTTTTCATTTTTAGCACAAGGAAATGAGACCGCTTAAAATGCAAAGGAAAGCAGGGGTCAAAATGGATTCCCCCCCCCCCCCCCCCCACATAAAGCACCAGGGTTTGGTTAATTTGCTTGCTGTAAATAGATCACATCCAGAATTGGAATTCAAAATGGATTCCAGGACTGTCATTACCAAATTAAGTATGTATAACTATTTTGAGATGAACAGTATATATGGTTACCCATAATAAGAGATTTCAGAATGTATTCATATGAGGTGCTGGACAGAGTATATACATTTTAAAATGTAACCAGTGTGATTACAATTTCTCTTCAGCTATATCCTAAAGGAAAAAAAAAAAAAAAACTGCCCAAACTGGTCTTTGAACAAAACAAACAAAACGAAACTTCCAGAGTCAAAAGTTATTGTACTCAACCATACATAAAGACATTGTGTAGAATAGAGACAGTTTTTAAGCTAGATCCATCTATAAGCGATAAAGTATTGTAACAATGGTCAGGAATGCAGACTTGGGTAAGTATAACTGAACAGATCTTTGCTTTATTGATAGGAGTTGTCACACACTTAAATACCAATGTAACAGCATCCGACATCCCAAACTTGCCTTGTCTTGACTACATCCCTACTATATACCCATGTGCTCTACTGAACTACAAAACGGTGACACAACATGTCTCAGACATTCCTCAGTTGATAACCACAGACAACAAGTACACACCATAAACAGTACAGAACATTACAGAACAATGCACAATCTCAACAAGAAAACTCTTTTATCAATAGACACCACAACAGAAATCCACTCCCAGCATGCCCTGTACCAGCCCAGAAAATAATGGTAACAGAACTCTGTTACAGTATGTTCACATAATCGTATTTTACTTTGTGTCATTTCTGCTTAGTTTATACATTAACAGTAAACAGGTTCTTGTAAACTAAGATTTTCATGTTAGTTAAGGGATGATTATTGTAATGTTTTACTTTGTATCTGACATGTCATTTATCTGTGAGATATTATACAGATAAATTTTACATATTTTAGTCATTTCCTGTTTGCCTAGACTGGTTCAAGCACTTGACTGACAATCTTTGCTCAACAATATTGCAAATCCAGTTAATCATCTTTACACTGCATATAAAGATGTGGCAGAACAAAGTTTTACCAGCTACTAGAGGGTAGATTATCACCATGCAGGTTTTCAGCTAGACCATTAGAGGAAGTCTTTCATTGTACATGAGCAGACAGTGTTTGTGTGTTACGCTGTCTGAGAGCTCCTCAGCCCTGAAAGGTTAAATAAGTCACTGGCATGCAGTGTTGTGCCATGTTACTAATGTATCACATTTTTCACAGTGTTTGTTGGCATAATACTGTACAGCATGTAAATAAGAGCATCCACAGGAAATCGGTTCTTAGTTGTGTGTTAAGATCTTAATAAGACTGGAAAGCTAGCTGAAAAGGAGGTGCATTTATGCGGAGATGAATGTCATGATGAATGCTTATTTGCGCATGTGTCTGGAGGAGTGCAGATGACTGAGAGGGAAAAAAGAATGCCTTTCCACAAAACATTGATAAAATAACCCCCTGTCATCCTATTCACAGTGGTTAAATAGGTTGGTGGTTCAAAGCACTCAGTGATTCAAACTGGTTTGCCAACTCATTGAAAGGAGTTCTTATTCTCTTATATTATCATTCTCATTTGCTTGAGGTTAGACGCAGGATTCCCTTTTGTAACATTTAAAATGTGACTCGTATCAGAATTGGAGATGACTCACCATTGTAAACTGTAGACATGTATACCACAAGGTGCGTTTGCCATTGGTGGATGACCACTACATTAATTTCTACATGTACAGTTATTTAACAGTTGTATAACACTGTGATTCACACAGTATTTGTCATTTTTCCTCAGAGATGGTGTTAACTGGTAAGTCAAGTTTTTTATTTTCCTTTCCTTTTACAATATAATAATATAGTACAATATAGTAGTATAGTACATTAATAACTGAAAATATTTTTTTTCTCCTGAGGTGTTCACGGATGCAAATATCACATCTTGAGTGTGAAGTGGATAAAAATGGAGCCTCAGCAACATGGCGGAAGAATGGTCAACTGTTGTCAGAGAATGACAGGATCAAAATGTCCCAAAGTGGTAAAATATTCACTCTGACAATTAGCAAAGCACAGGCATCAGATGAAGGAATGTACACCATTCACTGTGCGAAACAAAGACTTCTCTTTGAAGATACTGTCCAGAGCTGTGTCAGAGTCACTGTAAGAAAAGGTAAACATATTCATATATTCAGAGATTCATAATGTCATCTTCCTTATCAATGCTTGTTTAAATAATGGTGTTGTCTGATTGGAGACATTAGGCTTAAACCATAAGAAAAATGCTGAGCAAGAGATTTTTTTTTTTTTAATGAATAAGAGGGCCCATTTCCACCCAAACAGTCTTAGTTCAATACTCAGATCTTATGACAAAAAATGGAACTCAAACGCCTTACATTAGAAATGTGCACAAAGATGTCAGAGATGCAACTGAAAAATTTGGACCAGAAGTTATTTTATGTAAACGTGATGTAACTCTATAAAAAAAAGTAAAAAAAAAAATGTGTTCTATGTGTTCTATACCAATTAACTGGTAGATTTTTTTTTACACTTTTAAGGAATTAAACGATAACAAATTGGAAAGGTGATGCCTCTTTGGTGGTGGTGTGGTGGTGGTGTTGGGGGGTCTGATGAGATATGATGAACGTGTTATTAGTGCCTGTACAATAATACATGTATTATGTGTGTCTTGCAGAATACGAGCAGGAGTGGAGGACAATAAACTGGGAGTAAGTCTACAATCTCACAAAATCATGTCACATGATTAAAGATGAACCATTTGGAGTCATTTTGGCTATTTTGGCATAGATGTACTTTTAGAATATGAAGTGCCTGCATGCATGGTATCGTTTCTTTATTTTCAGCACACACACAGTAACAAGTTTCCTGTCAATAGCACAAAATACAAAACTAAAGCAATAACATTATTTACCATCCAAGAGGACTCAAGGTGCACATGTGAACAGCAATCAAAGTATATACTCAACATAGACCTAGAAGAGCAGAGTTATTGTAAAGCTTACACATTAGACATTAGTACCCACAAGACTACAAAATATAATGGCATAAACCAAGTTTTAAACATCAGAAACAGAGAACATAACATTACAGTTTTGAAAACAAACAGCATTGCCACGTCAGCTTGTAGTAAATAATAGCCAGTAATTTGGTGGGTTGACGACAAAGAAAAAACAATTGTGAAATAAACAGACATGGAAAACAGTGGCCACCGATACACAGCATAGGCCTTGACATATGAGACCCCCAAAAAACACAATCCTTTCATTCATTCATTCATTCATTCATTCATTCATTCATTTTCTAAGCCACTTATCCTATTTAGGGTCACGGGGGATTTACATTGGGCAAAAGTCGGGGAAACACCATGGACAGGTTACCAGTCCTTCAATAATAAATACAAATGCATAAAAAAAGTTCCTTTGCAGTGTTACAAGCCACTATACATTAAATTAAGTACATTAACAGCATAACTTATAACTCATAACTGAACAAGTATGCAGACTAATCACATAAACATGATATGCTAGCACATACGTAAGGCCATAGAAATTCACTGTGTCAAAAAAAAAAAAACTGCTTCAGGCTAATTAAACTTTGAAAAAGACATATCTTTGCACATATCTTGATATTACACACACACACACACACACACACACACACACACGCACATGGGTGCTCACACACACACCCACAAACAAAGCGAGAATGCCAGCACAGCACAGCACAGCACAGCACAGCACAGCATTAATTACATCATTAATTACTCAAACTATTGTGAGTACTGAACATCACAGAACAGTATCTCAGGTGACAACTGTTGAAGATCATCAGATCATCATTTAACACACTGCAGGCTTTCTCTGCTAAATGAAAATACGTATTTAGCATTAGGTTTTGTAAATCTCTTTTACATTTACTAGTGTGGTAGGGCTGACTTGAGACACCCAAACAATGTATGCAATGTTTCTTTTTTTTTTTTCAATGTCTTTTCTTGGTTGGGATGTTTACTTGTGTCAAATAGTTTTTTTGATTTCTGTGTTCAGTTCACTGAGAAAAATAGTTGCAAACCATATCATTTGATAGATTTGTCAGATCACTGCTTAACACTGATGAGTGCGTTTTATTTGTTCAGCCTCTCAAATCTGTATGTAACTGTGCTCTGTGTTAGATCTTTTTGATGTCTTTTGACTGCTCCTCTTGCTCTCTTATAGAAATTCCTCAAGTGGTTTTGATGACGAGGGTGGATGAGGCATGCCCTCTGGTGAGGACCGATCTGAAAAAGATTTACTCCAGCACCAAAATCAGACAGAAGGTAAGGGTGAACGGAATATTGAATTGTATACCAAATTTGATATTACAAATGTTGGAGGAAAAAGGAAATTTGTTATTTAAAATATTACTTTAGCCTGTGACATATCTTTTGAAAGACATATATTCACGTTAGCAAGTAAGTCAGTTTAGAGCTACTGAGCATGCATTGTTTGAAAATGTGAAGGTGAAAAGAAATGTGATGCAGATAATGTAGATGTGAGAGTACTTTAATGACTCAGTTACAGAACCCAAAGGGGGAGATGACCAATATGTTTTGCTTTCCACCATGCACCAAGTAAAACTCAGCTTCATAGATTTTGGTTACATACTATTTGAGCTGTTAAGTACAGGGGGGAAAAAAAGGTCATTTGTGATCAAGGAAAAGATTAACTTTAGATAGGCAGACAGACAGACAGACAGACAAGTATAGATAGATAGATAGATAGATAGACATAACAGAAGTTATTGGTTTCATCTGGAGTGAATTACATTCTCCTCATTTGGTAACATTCAAATGAAGTGGAACCTTTAATGAAACTAAAAAAGAACTTAGATGGAGTTTCATTATAAGCCAGGAATGGCATACTGACCCCAAGAATAGCTGTTTAATGGTCACTGTCTTTGTGTGTGTCTTTTATCTGCCCAGATGGAGGAGTGCCACGCTACATTGGGTGTCCCAATGAATTGTATTTTCCCAGTGAAGAACTACCATGAAGAAACCTCACTGAGTCCAGAAGTGGACTGTGTGATCCTGGAGGCTCTGAGGCACATCTTGAACTTCGCTGATGACCATATGACCACTCTGCTGACCCCTACCAATTGATTGTGTTTTTGCAATGATATTACTTACACAGGCTTTTATTTGTGGGTGTCAGTGAAAAGTATGAACCTTTTTTTTTCCCCCAGTTAAAATGTGTAGTTTGTATTAAATGTGCCTTTATCAATGTAATGTCTACTTCTTCATAATTTGAAATTTCAAGATTATTAAAGCCATATATGCTTGCTGATTAATTAACAATCAAATATCTTATAAATCACTCTGTCACACCTTAGTTATCTGTCTCGCATTCTGTGGGTCATTTTTGCATTGGGTATTTAGGCACTTTCTGGATTTTCTTGGTTCTCCGGGCTATTCTGTCATTAATTTCACCTGCTTCAGTACAGTTATTCTGTTCTCAGTTTGTATAAATATTCTGGGTTTTATTCTTTTTTTTTCCCCAAGCATTGTATTTACTTGATGTCTGTGTTGAGGAACCCGGAATCTGCCATTCCTCTGAATTCTCTTATTAGTACCAAATCTGAATAAACTGAGTTATCTGCACATTCATCCAGACTCTTTTCCAGGCTCTAATCCACTGAAAAATCAGCCACATCATCATGTGTTCTCCTCACAATAGATGTCAAATATTATGAGCAAAAATACTATATCACAAATATAGTTCATGCAAAATAACATGAATTTTGTTCGGTTGTAATATCTGCACAAACAGGCAGATTGGCTCCAAGGAAAGACTACACCTGTTGTAGTTCTGTTATCGTTCTGTCTTGCAACTTCAGTTTTTCCTCAAGAATTGTTAGAGTTAAGGGTATCCAACCTTTGATCACTGGTCCATCGCCACTACATTAATTTCTACAAAACAACCAACTACTCTTTCTACTACTGTTTATGAATGTACAGTTATTTAACAGCAGTTGTATAACAGTGTGAATGACATGTTATTTGCCATGTTTCCGCGCTTATACTCAGAGATGGCGTTAATTGGTAAGCCTGGGGTTTTTTTTCTTTCATTTTACAATATGTATTTATAATTTTGCAAGCTGATATGGTGAAGTGACTGCTGTGTAACTCTTGGAGTGTGAAGACTAGAAAAAGTCTATTCTGATTTGTGCAAAGCAACACAGCTGCGTTTTTTTATGAATAATATACAAGTATTACCAACAGAAATGAACAATTTGACTTGGGTCCACCTTCAACACCGTCAGATTCTTTTGACCAGCGATTCCTGAACTACTCACAATAATGTTAGCAGTAGGAGTGAGGAGAACAGACTTACACAGACTTACACATCAAGTCTCCATAATCATTTACTCTGGCCTTTTTAACAATAATAAACTGAATTGGGATGTTGTGTTCAACTACTGAGGGTTTATACATTGGGGTTTTATACATTTTAGAAAGTGGCTATAATAGTTGGGTTACATGATGTAGTTATTGCTATAAACAATAAAGTATGAGAGAGAGGGAGAGAACAAACTAGCAGATTGTTGGGCATTTGTGTTTTCTCGGGTGAAATTATCAAAAGGCCCAGATTTAGATTTTGGTAGCAGCCTTCTATTATTAAGGTTCAATGATGGTGCAAATGAGGAAGAAGAGAAGAGCAGAAGAGCTCCTTGCACATGAGAAGGTACTGTGGCTGAGCCATGATGTTACCTACTAAAGAACACAGTTTGTTGGGCAAAGATATGCCCGGGCTCCACAAGGCCTTTGATCTAGCATGCCTTAGATAATGAATACCTTTAAGCCATATCTGAGAGGAGAACAAGTAGTTTCTGGTTTATGAGTATATCTCCTAATGATTATATCTCCTCCCCCAACAGGTTCTGTCCCTCAGAGTCTAGTGTTGCTGGTCTACTAATCACCGGTCTGATCACATTCTTTGTTAATGGACAGAAAAGAGGTGTACATGATAATCAAGCCTTGCCTCTTTGCTTACTTAAAGTACCTTAATCAAGCTCATGGGAACAAATTCCTGAGCCTTTGTCTGTTCTGTGGTGTGATGAACCCTGTTCAAACTTCTATCTATTATTGTTCCTCTGCCCCTGAGCCTGTCACAAAATGAGAGTGAAGGTGGATACAACTGTAGGCAGTTCTTTATTGAAGTCCAAATAGTAATCCGAAACCATGGTAAATGAACAGGCATGGTCTGGTACACTACAAACTGGCTACTGCCAGCTAGACAGATCTGAGGTCAAAGTCAGGAGTAAACGAGGCTCAACAAACTGCAAAGCCAAACAATGAGAACAGGGTTCAGGAGAGAGCTAATAAGATAAACTAGGAAAAAGGAAATCTAGGAAAAAGGAAATCTAGGAACAAGGAATGGCTCGGTACAGACAACTGTTCAGCATTTTTCTAATAACATCTAATAACATCTTAAAAATTTAATTGTATAAGTGCATGTTGCACAACTATACTCTGGTTACTAGGCTATATTCTGATAAACAAAATGCATCCAACCTCCCTGAGTTTACCTGACACAGAGTTCTGTAGTGGACATCACCTAGCCCAGGCTTTCCTTCTAATGTCATGAAGAAGCATGCTTTTTGTACCATCTAGATGTGCATTACTGTGCCATTAGGCATGCTCAATGACATCCTGTGGGTCTCTCAGGATATTTTCATATTGATCACCTCTAAAATGCTGCACAGTGGACTTTCCAATTTCCTCAAACATATTCTTGATTCTGTGTGTTCAGAACGCAAGGGCTCAAACAGATATAGCTTACATATCACAAACAAAGGATGAGTGTGGGCCAGATATCCTGACTTTTAGGCATAATGAGGAGAGTAGTGAGTTTTATCCATCATTTGTTGACTTTTAACAGAGAGGCAAGTCATGGTACTGTTCTTTATTATGGGAAAAGTGAGTCAAGAAAATATGCTGACGAGAGGATTTCTGGGTTGCCGGATTAGCCATGCTTTTTTTGCACCACATAAAAATGTAACAGTTTAAAATCCAAAGAAACAGTTCACACTTGCATTTGGTACTGATAATGTGATTTATCTTCAAATGGAGTGGCACACCCCAGTCGTATCGCTGCTCTCCAGGATCACTCAATTAAGAATGCTGGTTTAAAACTCCTACACTAATCTTTGAGTTTACCAGAATTTTTCCTTACCTATAATATTTATAATATAACAGTGTAACTGTAATTGACAGAACAGTGGAATACATTTTAAAAAGTAACCAGAGTGACTACAGTTTCTTTTCTGCAGCATCTTGTCTGCACCCAGAATGAGTTCCTGCAAGCAAATGTACTTCTTGTTTGTTGTTGCAATATTGTTTGGTGTGTAATTTTTGGCATGTAAAGTGATGGGTCAAATATTAAAGTTCAGGATTCCAAGTTACTGGTTACATTTAGACAACAAGCCACATTCAGCAACCTTACATAATATATTTCATAAAATCAACATGAATACAAATATATCAAAGTGACTGATTCAGACATTTATCTAAACTAGGGGTGGGCAAATCCGGTCCTAGAGGGCCATGGTCCTGCTGTTTTTCTTGTCAAATAATTAAATACACTGCATGTGGTTGGCTGAAGAGTGTGACACCTGTTTTCAAGGTGAAAATCCACGTAGGCTGCATTTTTATGCAAAAGTGCTTTGTAGCTGAGGGGCACATTGTTTGGTTTACTGAAGAAGAGAACACCTGTGGCATAAAAAGTATGGGCTAGATATAAAAACAGGAAACCACACGTAGGTCTTATAGAAAGCATACAGACATCACACAAAAAAATACTTAAGATGTGTCCTCAAGTAAATGAAAGTATTGCAAGAGGATATGTCCCGCTTAGACGTTGGGCAAAGTTTTTTGTTAGATGCAATAGTTTTTGTGTTGTGATATCAGACAGATTGAATATACTCTTGTTTTTGGCTTTGAGCTCTGTGAATGTTGAGATGCATATGGTATGAATATATGAAGATGTATACTGCATTGTATACTGCATTATGCAGTCTTAGATTTTCTACCTGACAGATACTCCACATATGTCTTTGAACATCAAAAACAATGCATTGAATTTATGTAACTTATGTCTCTTTGAAGTATGTTACAGACTGACTCCCATGAGTTTGTCTTTAAGCCACAAAGCAGATGTAAAATTTTCAGTGTTGCCCATATTACAATGAATCAGACAGGCTGAATGACATTCAAAGCAACTGATTAGAGAGATTAACCTCTCTTAAGTCCAACAATAAAAAAACATACAAAAAATTATTCTTTTGTTTTTAAGGTATGACCATTCTGATTCATTATATTATCAGCACTGCAGCGTTTCTTAACCAATGAGCATTCAGATGTGTACTTGATCATGAATGATGCAGTTAAAAGATCATTTGATTTAGTTTGGTTCACACGATCCAGCAGGACAGACCTAGTCACGTTGACTCATGTCCTCATTACCATTTTCAGTTATTTTCTAGATGCAGACAGACAGACTTATGTCCAATAAGGTATATAACTTTATATGTGGAGCTAAGACTCTCTTTATGACTCTGGTTTGGTCTTTCTCGCTCTCATCTTTGGGTTCAAGTGAATCAACATTTGCTCTTCCTATGTCAGTAATTATCTGCATTACCTAAACCCTGCGGTTACAGCCCGCTTATAAACCAAGACACAACTGTTATATCTAGTGCCTTATGCAGAGATGCATAAGTGGTTATTTAGAAGTGGTCTATTTGACAAAAGAGACATAAAATCTTGACAATAAAATAACAAAATGTAGGGCTTCTGTCTCAAGAAAAACCCAAAGATAAAGTGAGGAGCAGGAGCTGGATGCCTCAGACATGTTAGAAAGTGCAAAGAAGGTGGAGGCTGAGCTTTGGTCCACAGATCTGGGGTCAGACAGCAAGGCCCCTCCAGATGTTCCACTCATTTATTTATGTAGCCACATGCTGCAACAATGACACATCTGACTGTTATTATAACACTTCCACAGTAAGGTTAGAACCTAGTACACTGACTTGTTATGAGGACTGCATATCTCACTCATGGTTGGCATGTAACACTCATGGTTAGCAACCAACTGCATCCGCAAATCTTTGCCCATGGCCACTATTATCATAAATAGCTCCACATGGGTTTATTGTTGTACACATTGAGAATTATCATGTAAATAATAGACGTAAGGTTGTAATCTCACCCTTTGTCCTCATTAATTGCATCAAACATAAATAATGTAGCGCATACTTAACTCCTTAAGGACACTGGTGAAAAATATGGTATGTTACTATATGCACTGCTGAAATGAACACATTTTTGGGGTTTTAGGTTTTCATAAACAATATTTTGTTCTAGGACCATATGGGGCTACTGTTGTTCTTAATTAAAACAAATTCTTGCCGTTTGAGTTTGGACTGAGTGGTTTTTGTAATATGTTCAAATCCTGTTGAAAATGCATCATATTCTGTATATAATGAAATGATGCAGTGTGTTGTTCATATTTCAAGAGTAAACTGAAGCTTTTGTGGGGCCTAGCTGAATACTTTGACCGTCACCAGACCTCTCTGGTCTCTTAGTGAGGTGTAGTAGTAAAATACGATCACAGGTATATATTTTGTTAAGTGAATGGAATGTGTGGACATACTTTTCATCTTGTGTTACACTTCTCACTCAAACACTGGTTTATCAACCAAGCTCTCACACACCTGCCCCACAGTTTTAGAGAGCTCTCATTATCTATGGGCGTCAAGGCCGGAAGCCCTTGGCTGCGCGGGTATATCTGTGTGTGTGTGAGACCTTGTTGTTAGTCTTCCACCATCAAGACTCAGTCTTCCACCATCAGGACTCTGCCTGGGTGCCTCTGATGACCTCCTCTCTGCTTTTGCTGTATACTCTACCTTTTGTTCAATAAAGACAAAAGAGCTACCTTAAGTCATCATCGTGCCTGTTTATTATTTTCAACACTTAAAAAAAACATTGATGCCCAACACTTTCTAAAGCACTTTTATTTCCTATTCTACTAGGGTCAAACTACAGGGCATAACATCACACAACGGGACAGAGGCCTATGCAGAGTAGAAGCAGAGTAGAGTACAACTTATTCAACCTATAATGAATATGGTAACAGTGTAATTCAGTTTTGGATTCAAATCTTTATGATTAAAAATTGACATAAAAATTTTAATTATCTCAAGAGAATTTTAATTACCTCTTTTCATGATGTTTGTTACATAGTTACTTAAATTAAGTTAAGACTATTTGACTGAGAAATCACTGATTCTTCTGCACAGTTGCACATCCTATCAAACCTACCAGCTATGCTGCAACATACTAATACATAGTCCTCTTAGTCGTGGATATGAGATTATGATGTCACACTCAGACACACACACTCTCTCTCACACACACACACACAGACACACACACACACTTTTTCACTTCACAATATGGTCAGCATGACTTCTAACACTCCTAAAGTTTTTATTATCCATGACAACAGAAACTGAAATAAGGTCCATTTTAATTTTGTTACTATACTGTACTTTTGTTTATACATACTATAAGAGGGGGTGGCAATTTTAACTGAACCTAATTTTTTATATGAAGTATTTGCAACACGTCCCGTACACCACAGTTTGTCAAAGTTACTTTTTCAATATTTCCTGCTGACATAGTGCCAGTAACTTTTTTTTTACCAGTAGAGGGAGCTATATCCTAAAACAGCTTACCTCAGTCTTATGTAATCTACAGCACCATTTTCTCAATCATAGCCTGTGGTTGCAGCAATCAAGAATGTTGAAAGTAGAAAAATGACTAATAGGACAGAGTGTCTGTTTGCAGCTGGATGCAAACAGTCTAAACCACAAAGTGTTGCTCTTTGCAGCCACAACACAATAAACTGCATTGCTCAGTGCACATGTGTATTATGTTAAAGTTCACCTCAAGATAATCTTGAAAAATGATGTTGAATAATCTCTGCTTTCATAGAAATATTGTTTAATGCATTTTGATGTTCAGATTTTCATTTACCAAAATTAGTTACTTAAATAAATTTAAGACTGTTTATTTTAGGATGGAAATTGCAGACTGTTTCAGATTGTAGGGGGTCTTCCTTCACACATAAGAAATGATTAACAGAGTTGAAAATCACAATAAACCATTACTCTGAACTGGGCTGTATCACTTTAACCTATCACATCTGCCTGTGTTGCCAGCCTCCAGTATATACCAATGCCCAGTCTTCATAGTCATGGATAGGGGATTCCTTCATGATACTGGTATTTACTGATCTCACAGTACCGTGACAGTTCTTACTAAACTCAATGTAATACGTAAAATGTATGCAATATTTTCTGCACTATAGTCAATCAAGGTGACTCTTTATAGCAGGGGTGTCTAAATCTGGTTCTGGAGGGCCAGGGTCCTGCTGGTTTTCATTTTAATCTCTTAGTTACCCTTTGATTTTCACCTTGAAAACAGATGAGCACGCTCTGCAGCCAATCAGAGATTGGATTTAGTTGGTCAACAAGAAAAACAGCAGGACCACGGCCCTCCAGGACTGGATTTTGACACCTGTGTCTTATAGGATGACAGCTGTCATGCTGTTACTAAGCTTTTCATCCAAAGTTGACCAGCAGAGGGAGCTATATCCTTAAGGAGCTCATCCTAATCTTCTCTCACAGCACCACATTCTCAGATGTTGGTTATAACTGCAGCAGTCAAGAGTGTTACTAGTGCAGTCATGTTTACATGCAATTAAACATGACACAATGAAGAGAAGTTGATCAAACTATTCTATCAGAGTGACTTCACCTGTGCCTTCAGCTGAAAATACACAGAATTCAGAGTGAGACTTTCTTCATTCAGAACAGGGATTCAATGATTCAGACAAAATGTCTGGAAAATTAGATCAATTATGTTTAGCATAGAAACCTCATCATTAAAATGAGACACAAACAATGTTGGATTCTGATGTGTTAGTGGTGAACAGCTGTTGCTGCAGTAATTATTTGCTTGTTTGTTTGTTTGTAGGGATGTACCCAAATCCGAATTATTTGGAAAAGCACGAATAATGTGATGGAAACAGATACTGTTTTTCTTCTGTCCTAAGTTGCTCGTTGTTATTCGGGGAAAACATGTCTGTAGTACTTCAGTGCACTTTGTACGTTGTTAATTGATGAATCAAACAATTCATTTCATTATATTTCATTATTTTTGAGTGCATTCTCAATGTACAGCACTTTCTCACCAAGTGCAGGTATTGGGTTTGTTAGACCAGTTGAGACCAATTGTTTCCAGTTGAAATGAATAGCAGACACCAGTTACATCCTATTGGTTTCAACTGGGTGGAACAGGTAAAGCAGCCACTGCCCATGGCTCTGTTGATCTGAATGGGTTTTAAATGGTTTCAACTGGTATTCTCAACTGGGCAAACCATTAGAATCTGAAAACCCAGTTGGAACCAATTGAAACCAGTACAGACCATTAGAGACCAGTTCATCCCAATAGACTAGCTACTGGTTTTTCAACTGGAATTTCCACTAGGGACGTCAGCCATTATTTTTCTTCAAATCGATTCATATCATTGTGGATGGCCACAAGACAAAAATGCCCATTCTGCTTGCACCATAGGACTTTCATTTCACTGACTAGTCGTTTCATTTACTGCACATTGTTGAAAAGTGATTGCTGTTCTGTAGTCGCCCCCACCGTCTACGGTGCGGGAGTTGGCGAGACAAGCATTACCCCCGCAACGTATACACCAAAATGAAGCTTAGAACCTATAGTTTTTAGCTGTATGTGTTAATTTCCCCCATAACAAAAGAAAAGTCGAAAGTCGTTTCATTTATTATACATTATTGAAAATGATTGTTATATTCTGTAGTCGCCCCCACCCAGTCAGCGCTAATTACTGTTGTAAAATAGTAATTCACGTTTCCCTAACGAACCAGTAACGTTAACACATAAACAATCGTGAGCGCAGCATCACTGGAATTTAACATTTTTAGACTTGGTTTCACAATGTACAGTGAACAATGGTATGCTCAAGCTCATCTCACTGTGACTGCAACATGTGGTCTGTTTTTGTTCCTAGATACTATACAAGCAGAAAATTCAGTTAGTTTCTAAAAGCAGAATAGTAAGTATCAACTAAAACCAGCATTCAGGAAGACAGAAATGTTCCATAAACAAATTCAAACTGCTTCAGACATGTAAAAACTGATTTACATACAACAGTAGATATGATTAAATCAACGACTTACTATACTATCGACTGACTATATAATCGACGATGACTTGAACTTTACTCAACAAACAATTAAGATCCTTTAATAACAACAAAACAATAATTGTTAGAATGGAGAGGACAGCCATCAAATGAAATGATAAATGCAAATTTGAATGCAACAACTAATGTTTGTGCAGTTCAGTTTTACTGCCACGCACTTCTTGATTATGGTTTGCATGAAAGAGAAAGAGATGAGGGTGGATGGGAGGATTAATGGGACAACAGGAATGTGGGGGGGGGGTGTCAAGAAACAGATTTTGTCCAATTAAAATTGAATTTCATCTCACATCACTTTCACAAACTAGCTGAAAGTGTGTGACAATGATAGGAATCAACACATGGAAAGTAACATTAAACAAAGTTGTGACTGATAATTAAGAATAACAGTAAGCCATAAAGAATGTGTCAGTTCACATCACATAGTTTCTCCCACAAAATTAGACCAAGATAGGCAGAGGGGGTGAAGAGTCAAGAGAGGAGGCAGTGTTTTGTGCACTGGGAAACATAGCATGCCGGTGTAGCCAGTCAGTGCTGAGTTAAGCCTTTACTCCACCCATCATCCACCTGCAAAAAACAAAACTCCACAAAGCAACTACAAACAGATCAGGAAGGGCCATGACATCATAAACTAGATTTCTTCAGTTGTTGAACTTTCTCTGCTTCGGAGGTTAATCATCTCTGTGTCTCTCCCTCCCGCGGTTCTTTTACTGGGATTTGATCCAGTACTGCCGTCGTGATTCCATCTGACTTTACGGCAACCCATGATGATTGCTATCACACTGAGTATGAACAGAATCACACAGCCTGCACTCTAAGCAACAGTGTGACACATAACGTATCCAAAAAGAAAAAAAAAAGTAGATAGTTATCAGAATGGGCCTTATGTCTCAATGAAGGAAAATCATATGTATTGCTGGCATAGTTAAATTAGCTTTCGTATCTCTCTCACCAGCCTAAACAAACAAGATGTATTAAGCAAAACATAAGACATAAGACAAAAACATTGAAAATGCCATGCTCGAGTTTTTCCACTTGATTCCAAATATTCAAAATCATGGGTTGTACATATTAATGCTTTTATTATTATTATTTGTTGTTGTGGTTGTTTTTTGTTTACTTGTTTGTGTTATACTGGAAAACTCACTCTCTATGTCAGGTGTTAAACAACGTTTAGACTGTCAAAACAGAGCCCTATCGTTACAACAGCGGACAAATGATTTTGTCATTATTAAAAACAAATGCATGAAGTCCAGTGGTGTTCTTGTGACAAGACATTCAAGAACTTTGCATAGAAATCTCACTATTTGATTAACAGACTATACATGGACATCACCAATCATGTTACAAATTTGAGCAGGATTTTGTGACATTGCCGCAGCAACAAAATATGACCATATTAACTACTCACCAAGGATATACACCAATTGATCCTTAATTTCTTCACGTCAGTAGCATTTTTAGGGTCGCACCCTTGTAGATGTATGTCTTCAGATTTGCCTTCCCAGTCAGACAGGCAACATGATAAATATTTGCCATCGAGAAGCACCAGGACTGCCCACACCAGAGATGGGACACAGAACTGTAGCATGGTACATGTTTTGTTGCAGCATTCTCGAACAGCATCACAACAGCAACAGTTTGATCCATAGCAACAGTTTGTGTTGCAGCTGCAAACTGGCTTAAAGATAGTTAACATGAGTCCAAATAAAAAAAGCATTGGTATGATCAAAAGTGCAAAAAAGGTAATAATATTACAAATCCTAATGCAAGGACAAACAAAATTCATATTCACAAGTCTTTCAATGCCTACTACTATCATGCTGATGATTATATTATCAAATGGAAGTTTTTCTGCAGTCTGCAGCTGTTTTATCATATCCACAAGCTTTCCAAAAGCCATTGTTATAAGATAATACAAGATAATTAGCCCTAAGACAAAAGAAATTGATCACCACACACTGACCCTGACTGATTCAGGTTGATCATTTATAAATACTGAGAGCACACCCACTTTGGCTGCTACTTTGGGGAGGCAGAGCCATCATTACTTCATTTCTGGGGACTTGTGCCAAAGACCAGAGGCAAATATGTTATTACGTTAAAGCTGAAAATTGACTAAATTTTTTTCTTGAACGGAACAAACAAAATCTACATCATTCACACACAATTCATTGAGATGGATGATGAAAGATATTCCAGACATAACAAAATGTGGTAAAAAATTAAGAAGAAGAATCATGCTTATGAGAGGAATGGTTCAAGAACCAGTTTTGTAGCACAAGATAGCTGACCCGAGATACATTCACGGCATCTTAAGAGACTGCACATTTGCATATCATATATCAATAATTTATCTAGATTTTCATATATGTGATTTTACAGTAGCATTTTCTTTCTTCAGGATTGTAACAAATTTTGAGAAATTAGACAGCATGTGTAGCCGATGTGAAAATATATTTCACCAACAATCCATTTTCAGTTTCTGTATGCACTTTGTTGTTTTTCTGTATACACATGCTTATGTATATGTATTTCTTTGGGGAGCTTCTATTTTATTTATTGTACCTTTGTTGTGTGACCTCTGACATCTTGTGACGTTTGTAAATTCACGCGTTTCTCCTCAGTTGACTGGACGCAGTAATGAAGAGAGGTAGGCTTACACCGGTACTCATGCTGATAGCATGGTAAAGCGGGGGTAGAAACGGTAAACGGAGGCGAGAATTTTACCTTGAACAGGTCACAGATGCTGTTTTTTGTTGTTGTAATATTTATTTCGTATGCGTGTGCATTTTCTGTATTATTTATCGTGTACAGTACTTCTGCATAGAATGCTAGTCGCCGGTCTCGGGCTAGGCTAGCAGAACGCGTGTTAGGTCTATCATGTGGTCTTATTTTCTGTTTCGCTCCTCTGTTAGAGAGATGTACATGTAGACGATCGCTTTATGAATACAGATCGTTTTTGTACCGCTGTTTTTGTGTGTCCCTAGTGGAAATTCCAGTTGAAAAACCAGTAGCTAGTCTATTGGGATTCAACTGAAATTTCCACGAGGGGTCACACAGGTATGTAAGCTCCCCCCCTTTTTTATTTTGTCTTGTAAATTTGTTTTGTCTTATTAATCTTGTTTTCGCATAAGCATAGTGTATATTTTGTTATACCTTCATATTCTTGTTTAACTTTAATATTAGCTCTTAGCATCTAAAGGAAAATCAGCGTTTTTTTCCTAAGTCGACTGGACGCTGTAATGAGGAGAGATGTACATGTAGACGATCGCTTTATAAAGTTTTTGTACTGCTGTCTTTGTGTGTCACACAGCCGGCTGGACGCTGTGATCAGGAAAGAATAAATCCTGCCCACAGTTCTAAAAGAGTTAGACCAGACCGGTCACACATGGCTTTATTTAACTAATTTTTCAGCTTTTAGCAACCCAATCATGCATTGACAAGGAAGATCTGAGTAGAAACTTAAGTTGGATAAGTGAAATAGCATTTAATGGGTTCAAAGTCAAAGATTAACAAGTAGGATTACATATATCTACAAAATATCCATCTGAAAAACGCTGCTGCTCTAGTCTGTGTGTTTTAGAGCTGTCCCTGAAGACCAAGAACCGATTAAATGATTTAAAGAATCGTCTCTCAGTTTTGGAAAGGTATGGACTGCACTGGTACAGTTACTTAATCAGTCCATGTTTTATGACAAAATGGAAACATTTTAAGAGTCAAAAGAGGACACAAAACTAATCATGAGTTAAGTGGAGGAGAGGAATTGGTTTGATTTACAGGAGTTGAAGATGAAGCCATTCCAGAAAGTAAGTATGGACTTGATATGTAAATTTAAGCCCAACCTGACACACACTGCCAGATGGGAAAGCGAATACATAACTGCACATGATTGCATGTGTGTCATGGAACAAAAAAACAAAACAAAGCAAACCAAAAAATCCTTCTCTCCTGAGGAAGTTGTCCCCAAATCCAGTGGTGGACAGTAACGAAGTACATTTCCTTGAGTACTGTACTTAAGTACCTTTATAGAGTATCTGTACTTTGAGTATCAGTTTTTCTGGAAACTTATGACTTTTACTCCACTGCATTTGAAAGACAAATACTGTACTTTTGACCCCGCTACATTTCTATGAAGGTTCTAAATACTCATTACTTTGAAGCATACCTTTGAAGTCAGCGGATGCATTTTCTTTTCTAAAATGCAATAGGCCGTATTGTGTTTGTTACAGGAGGAATAAACAGTCACAGTAAACTCCTCCTACACTTTCAGTCAAGTTCAAAGCACATGCTGCATTGTTTGAACAGTTGAAGTTGGCAGTTGTAATGATGGGAACTACTATGGCAGATGAAGATGAAGATGAAGATAAATAAAACCATAAAGATAAAGGTTCCTCACCAGAGCCCCCATGGCCATATCTGAAGTCCATGTTTAAGATTTTTGAAATAATGATGGCTACCACTATGGCAGATAAAGGTGATAAAGATAAATATAACTATAAGGGATCCTCACCAGAGCACCTATGGCCGTGTCTGAGATTTTTTTAGAGAAAGACTTGTGCCATTTTAAATCTGTGCTCCGTTTACTGCACACAAACTTCATCGATGCCTTCAAAAGTTTGCCAGCACACGCACACACACACACACACACACAGCCAGATCTGTATCAGAACTGCCATGCTGTTTTGTGGGGGTGGGGTGGGGATGTTAAAAAAAATGACAATGGCTGCCCTTTGTCTGTCTGCCCTCTGTCACTCAATGCAAATATGAATGTGGTTACAAAGAGGGAACCACTGCAGATGATCTCCGTTATACTGGAGGCTGTAAGTATCTTTTGCTCAGGGTGACAGTTGCTTTATTTGCATGGTAACTTTGTTTGCCTCAGTGTCTTGTGTTCTCTTTCCTCATAGCGTCACAGCGATGCCCCAATTTGACGTGACATTCGACAAATAAAAAAAAAAACCACTTGTTTGCTGTGACTTATGTCAGTGTTAACCTGTATATTAGAAGAAGTTGCTGAAGTTGTTGACAAAAAAAGTTTAACGCCTTTGTTTGGAACTCCTCTTATCTGATATTACTCTTATATAATGTCATTTTTATATAATATTGTAAACTGATAACTGATCATAAGAAGGATGTTTGCATGGGCAAAACCAGTCGTAATACATATTTCAGGGTGCGAACTGATGATAATACTGCAGCAAGAAAATGTAAAGAAAATTAACTTCTCACCTGAGAATACCCCTTGTATTTCTTTAATTTCAGCAGTGATGCTCTGCTGTCACTATCACTAACATTGTCGGGTTTACACCAGTGTTCAAACTCTAGTAAGTCTGTTTTTACAGATAGGCCCTCCGAGTCACTCACTGCACAGAGCAGGTATTGGCCATCAAGAAACACCAGGGCTGCCCACATTAAAGATGGGATCGTAAGCCGTAGAAAGACCCATGTTTTCTCCCAGGAAAACTCCCAGTAGCCCTCAGCTTTTTCAGAAGGATTGCTGGGTTTGACCCAGCACCAAAGAGGCTTAAAGATAACTAACATGAGTCCAAATACAAAAACCATAGGTATGAGTAAAACTGCAAAAAAAGTAAGCATATTATAATACTTCATACAAGGGCAGATGAAATTTAGATTCACAATCCTTTCAATGCCTGTCATCATTATGCTCATAATAAAAGTATCCAATGGAAGCTTTCTTTCACTGAGTAGAACTTTCAGTGTTTCCAAATGTTTATCCATTGTAAATCCCGAGTAGCCTAAAGAAGACATTAAGATATTCATACACACTGACTCTGAGTGGTTCATGTTCATTCATTATAAATAAAAAGGGCATACCGCATTGGCTGATACTTTAGGGAGGTGGAGCCACTATACCTTTAATTCAGAGAGCTTGAGCAAAGACCATTGGCAAATACCTCATTGTGTTAAAGTTATGTTTAAATTAATGTTTCAAATGTAACAAATTAAACGTATTCAGTTTAAACATTATCCATTAAGACTGATGTTAACAGTCAACTGTGAGTCATTCCATGAATACTCAAATGACACCAATTCAGTCTTTTCAAATATTTAAAACAGGCGAAAAACAGACAATGTGTCCATCAACATCAAAATTTTAAGAAGACCAAATCACTCAACCTTAGATAGTTGATTTGGACACAGCTTCTGCTGGTCAGTTGTCCTTGTGAACATATCTGAGTTGGCATTACGTCATTTCCTACGTATCTCATTTTCTTCATTCAAAATGGCACATTGTTTACCATTTTCATGGAAATCTCCAGGCCACTTTTTACATGGAAAACCCTGCTAAAAGCGCTTTTAAAGCACCCCAGTGGTCAACATGCTGTAAGGTGTTTATGCTTTCGGAACATGTATCTTAAACATTTACATACATTTGAAGCAACATTCATATGTGACAGCTGAAAAAGTCTTCCCATTATTCAGGCCTGACTGTCATAAGTGAGAGTTTGTCATCCACTCCTTCCTGGAGATTATTAACTTTTGACTCATTGAGTTGATTTTCTTGAACAAACTGAAATATTTTAAGGTTGACAAGAAACAAAACTAAGCATGAGTTAAGCTCATCTAGGGAGTAGGAAATGGTTTGATTTTGGTGAACTGACAAACTGAAAATGAAAGATTTTTTGTTTTTTGCTTTGAGTCATGTGAATGCAAAACTGCATACTGTACTCTGAATTTTTTTTTAACAAAAGGATTAAGTTCAAGAACTTCATGTGCATTGGGTTATGTAGTCTTTATGTTCTACATCAGAAATCCCCCAAATATCTTTTGAGGTAAAAAAACAATAGTCAGTCTATGTAACGTACATCTCCCTAAGGTATGTTACACACATGATTCATGTGAAATTAAGCTCCATTTAGTCCAACAATTAAAAAAACACAATACATTATGCTTTTGTCAACAACTTGTGACTCTGGGATATGACAGGTCAGCCAAATCACCACTGTGGAGAACATGGACTCACTATTGGCTTGGCAGCATGTCTCTTGACCCATGAGCGGCCAGTAGTTCTGCTCCATTGTCTAAAATAGTAGTTTCTAAAAAGGAAGAGAGTATAAGTATCATTTTTTGACTTTCCTGAGGTGAACTTTCATATGCTAGACATGTGCACTGAGCAATGCATTTTCTGTTGCTGTTCTGTGGGTGAAAAGAGCAACAGTTTGTGGCCCAGACTACGTGCACCTGGCTGCAAACAGACACTCTGTCCTTGTCATGATAGTCTAGGTTTGTTACACACTTGGGTTCACATTGCATTCGGGGGGATACTTTTACCTCATGCTATTTCTCCACTTGGTATATGACACAGTTCCTATTGTCAATGGGTATTTTGAGTTGTCACACTTAGAAAATACCTTCTGGACTGAATTAAGTGACATAAGGTAGGGCAGAGGTTTTTTTTCTTTTTTTTTTTTTCTTTAAGGCAATGCTATTGCTACGTTGAGTATATGAACTGAGTTTAGTGATGTTCTTGAAGCTTACTCAACTGGAACATTTTAACGGTATCAAGAGAACACACAAGATAACCATGAGTTAAACTTAACTGAGGAGGAGAAAATAGTTTCTTCGAAGTAAAGAGGAAAACCAAGGTGTCACAGAAAGCACAAGCTAGATATTAAAACAGGAAACCACATGTATGTGTTGGAAGAAGCATACAGACATCATATACAAAATGCACAAGATATATGCTTTAGTAAATTAGAGCACTGTAAAACACACAATGTCTCCTGTTTAGACGTTGCAATGATTTTTCTCTTTAAGATTCCTTTCATTCATTGCTGCTAGTATGCATTTTGAATCACCGGCTTTCATCAATTCCTCCTTGTGCATAACTCAAACTGGACTAATGGTTTTCATCATCCATCAACCACTGGAACAACTAAACTATGAGCAATCCAGCACATCAAATCTGTGAACTGTCTGCCCACTACCACTAAATGCAAATACTAATACAAAGTTTAAAAGACAAACACAAAGGAGCACCAACAAAGTAAAACCGAGAAATAATTACTCACCAGAGACATATATCTGAAGTTCCTTAAATTGAGCGGGATTCTTTTGTCATTTGTCTTTGGTATTAGTGGGTTCACATCACTGTGTGAGCCCTGGTAGGTCTGTTTTTGCTGACTGGCCTTCCCAGTAAGTTAGTGTACATGACAAGCGTTGCCCATCAAGATATACTAAGGCTGGCCACACCAGAGATGGGACACAACACTGAACAAAGAGCCAAGATCCAAATAGACCGAAATGAAAAAAAAAAAAAAAAAAATAATATTAAAAAAAACATGAACAAATAAAAAATAAAAATAAAGGACTAAAATAAAAGTAATTTCATTACAAATCATCACACAAGGACAGACAACATTTACATCTACAAGCTTTTCGATGCATGGCGCCCACAGTCTTCATAAACACCTAGGCCACACCCACATCGGCTGGCACTTCAGTGAGGTAGAGTCACCATGTCTTCATTTTTGAGAACCTGTGCAAAGACCCCTGGCAAATTAGTCATCATGTTAATGCTAAATTATGATTAATGTCATTTTAAAATAGATTAAAATAAATCAATTCTATTTAAACATTAAAGGGAATGATGGTCCAGTGGAACAAAATGTTTAACTGATATTTCAGACATATCCAAATATTATTAAAATTGTCTTAAAAGCACATACATCTTAAAACAGGTTCATGACTGGAGTGGTCTGAAAACCACTTTGTAAGGTGGGTGTAAGGGAGATCCATTAAAGTGTTAAACACTGCACCATTCTTAAAGTAAAAAGAGACTTTATAATTGCTCTCCACATCTAAATAATTTAGATTTTCCTACATTGACACATTTTGTTCATGGCCTACTTTTCATGACTTCACTAAAATACATTCTCCCATGGAGGCTGTCCCCAAATGAAGACCTCTCTCTAGGGCTTAAGCAATACTGTCTTTTTTAAAAAAACAACAAAAAAAAAAACCCACATTGATCTTGATTAGAGTACACTGAATGACTGAGAACTGTTGTGATGATTCCAACAGTCTGAACCGATGTCATTTCAGTGCTCACGGAAGGTTAGTAATGTTCTTTTTTTTTTTGGAAACATTTGCCTCATTCCACTGATTTTTCGTTCTCAAAAAACTGGAAAATTAAGAGTTAAAAGAGACACAAAACTAACCAAGAGTTAAGCTGACCTAAGGAGGAGGAAATGGTTTGGTTCTGGTGAGCTGATAATGAAAATCAGGGTGACACAAGAAACATATGTTAAATATAAAAACAGGATGTCATATATATGTCTATGGGTCTCGCACAAAGCATACAGACATGATACAAAATACATAAGATGTGTTCTTAAGTAAATTAAATGTCATTTGCTGGGATACTGGGCAAGATTTTTTTTATTGGAAGTAATGTACACTAACTTTGACGTGATATCAGACATATTGAACATCGTTAGTTTTTTGCTTTGAGCTGTGTGAATGTTACTGACAAAAGTGAAAGTGAAAGCGAAGATGGTGTTCAAGGACTTCATGTGCACTGTATTATTTAGTTTTTTTGTCTTCGTTACAAATCCTTCACGTCTTTGAAGAAAGAACACAATACATTAAATTTGTACTACAAATGTCTTCTTTACAGCTGTTATAGATTTTATTCAAGTAAAATTCCTTGGATCAAGCTGAGTTCAACACATGATGTCCTTGTGCCTCTACCTGTTCTGCAATCATATTCGATGGTGAAGTTGCCAAATAGAAAGTGAGGTCATAATTCAGTGACGGTTTGATGTATCAAAACCAGACTTGGTTCTTGGACACGGGACCCCATTCTGAGGAAACACAAAAAAGAGGCCTTTGCCGAGTACGAGCGGAGTAGAGTACAACTTATTCAACGTATAATGAATAAAGTAACACTGTAATTCAGTTTCAGATTCAAATCTTTATGATTGAAAAGTGACATAAAATTTTAATTATCTCAAGAGAATTTTAATTACCTCTTTTCATGATGTCTGTTACATAGTTACTTGAACCAAGTTAAGACTATTTGACTGAGAAATCACTGATTCTTCTGCACAGTTGCACATCCTATCAAACCTACCAGCTGTGCTGCCACATACTAATACATAGTCCTCTTAGTCGTGGATACGAGATTATGATGTCACACTCAGACACTCTCTCTCTTTCTCTCTCTCACACACACACACACACACAGACACACACACTTTTTCACTTCACAATATGGTCAGCATAACTTCTAACACTCCTAAAGTTTTTATTATCCATGACAACAGAAACTGAAATAAGGTCCATTTTAATTTTGTTACTATATTGTACTTTTGTTTATCCATACTATAAGATGGGGTGGCAATTTTAACTGAACCTAATTTTTCATATGAAGTATTTGCAACACCTCCCGTACACCACAGTTTATCAAAGTTACATGGTGCCAGTAACCTTTTTTTTTTTTTTTTTTTTTTACGAGTAGTTGGAGCTATATCCTAAAACAGCTCACCTAAGTCTTACGTAATCTACAGCACCATTTTTTCAGTCATGGCCTGTGGTTGCAGCAATCAGAGTGTCTGTTTGCAGCTGGATGCAAACAGTCTAAACCACAAAGTGTTGCTCTTTGCAGCCACAACACAATAAAATGCATTGCTCAGTGCACATGTGTATCATGTTAAAGTTCACCTCAAGATAATCTTGAAAAATGATCTTGAATAATCTCTGCTTTCATAGAAATATTGTTTATTGCATTTTGATATTCAAATTTTCATTTACCAAAATTAGTTACTTAAATAAAATTAAGACTGTTTAATTTGAGATGGAAATTGCAGACTGTTTCAGATTGTAGAGAGTCTTCCTTCACACATAAGAAATGATTAACACAGTTGAAGATCACAATAAACCATTACTCCGAACTGGGCAGTATCACTTTGACCTATCACATCTGCCTGTGTTGCCAGCCTCCAGTATATACCAATGCCCAGTCCTCATAGTCATGGATAGGGGATTCCTTCATGGTACTGGTATTTACTGATATCACAGTACCGTGACAGTTCTAGCTAAACTCAGTGCTCTATAGTCAGTCAAGGTGACTCATTATACCAGGGGTGTCAAAATCTGGTCCTGGAGGGCCAGGGTCCTGCTGGTTCCCGTTTTCACTTCTTAGTTACCTGTTGATTTTCACCTTGAAAACAGATGAGCACGCTCTGCAGCCAATCAGAGATTCGATTCAGTTGGTCAACAAGAAAAACAGCAGGACCATGGATTTTGACATCTGTGCTTATAGGATGACAGCTGTCATGCTGTTACTCAGCTGTTCATCCAAAGTTTACCAGCAGAGGAAGCTATGTCCTAAAGGAGCTCATCCCAATCTTCTCTCACAGCACTACATTCTCAGATGTTGGTTATAACTGCGGCAGTCAAGGGTGTTACTAATGCAGTCATGTTTACATGCAATTAAACGGGAATTCAATGATTCAGTCAAAACGTCTGGAAAATTAGCTCAGTTATGTTTAGCATATGCCTGGACACCTCATCATTAAAATGAGACACAAACATGTTGGTTTTGGATGTGTCAGTGGTGAACAGCTGTTGCCGCAGCAGGCTAATTATTTGCTTGTTTGTTTGTTTGTTTGTAGGGATGTACCCGAATCCGAATACGTTATTCGGAAAAGCACGGATAATGCGATGGAAACAGATACTGTATTACTTCTGTCCGAAGTTGCTCGTTGTTACTCGGGGAAAAACATGTTCTGTGCATCAGCCATTATTTTTCTTCAAATCGATTCATATCATTGTGGATGGCCACAAGATGAAAATGCCCATTCTGTTTGCACCATAGGACTTTCACTTCACTAACTAGTCGTTTCATTCACTACACACTGAAAAGTGACTGCTGTTCATTAGTCGCCCCCACCGTCTACTACGGTGCGGCAGTTAGCGAGACAAGCATTACCCCCGCAACGTATACACCAAAATGAAGCTTAGTAGTATTTAGCTGTATGTGTTAATTTCCCCCATGAGTAAAAAAGGTCGAAATATATTACACATTATTGAAAAATGACTGTTATATTCCGCAGTCACCCCCACCGAGTCAGCGCAAATTACTGTTGTAAAATAGTACTTCACGCTTCCCTAGCGAACCAGTAACGTTAACACATAAAGAATCGTGAACGCAGCATCACTGGAATCTAAGATCATTCCCTTCAACTGAAGGATATTTTTCTATATATGTTTACTGTAAATAGTATCTATTTCCAACGAAAAACAGAATCTTTCAATTTATAAAACATTTTTTTTTCTATTTCTGATTTTTTTTCTGTTTCTGACCCCCAGTTAAAGGGGTGGTGAATATATGTGTGTGTGTGTGTGTGTGTGTGTTGGGGGGGGGGGGGGGGGGGGGGGGGGGTGGTTCTGAAAGTTTATAAAACTTTAGTTAAAAATGAAAATGCAAAAAGAGAGGAGGAGAGGGAGAGAGAGGGAGAGAGAGAGAGAGAGAGAGAGAGAGAGAGAGAGAGAGAGAGAGAGAGATGAAAAATACAGTATGAGAATGTGAAAATATATTTCATAATTAATTATATTCCAATATTAAATCAATAAGGCACAAAAATTGCATAGCCTATGAATATTAGGTTAGAAAGCACAACATTTGTCCTATTTACATGTTTTCGTAATAAACTACACACACTTCTGGCCTACTATCCAAATAAGATACAGATACAGATCATTTTCATGCCTGAACAGATACAGATAGAGATAGGGAGGTCTCTGTACATCTCAATTTGTTTATTTGTTTGTTTATTTGTTTTTTTGTTCTGCCATACAGAAGAGTTACAGACCATTTGAATCTGAGGCTACAAATTTATTTTCTAACAACAGAAAGAAAAGGTGAAGAAAGCATTTTTAGACATGGTTTAACAATGTACAGTGAACAATGCTATGCTCAAGCTCATCTCACTGTGACTGCAACATGTGGTCTGTTTTTGTTCCTAGATACTGTACAAGCAGAAAATTCAGTGAGTTTCTAAAAGCAGAATAATAAATGTCAACTAAAACCAGCATTCAGGAAGACAAAAATGTTCCACAAATTCAAACTGCTTCAAACATGTAAAAACTGATTTACATACAACAGTAGATATGAGTACATCAACAACTGACTATACTAACGACTGACTATATAACTGACGATGACTTGAATTTTACTCAACAAGAAATTAAAATCCTTTAATAACAACAAAATAGCAACAAAAATTTATATAAATTGCAAGGTGATAATTGTTAGAATGCAGAGGATGGCCATCAAATGAAATGATAAATGCAAGTTTGAACGCAACAATTGATGCTTGTGCAGTTCAGTTTTACTGCCACGCACTTCTTGATTATGGTTTGCATGAAAGAGAAAGAGATGAGGGTGGATGGGGGGGATTGATGGGGCAACAGGAATGGGGGGGGGGGGGGGGTGGGGTCAAGAAACGAATTAGGTATTGAACAGATTTTGTCCAATTAAAGTTGAATTTCATCTCACATTACTTTCACAAACTAGCTGAAAGTGTGTGACAATGATTGGAATCAACACATGGAAAGTTTTGAATGATAATTAAAAAGCCATAAAGAATGTGTCAGTTCACATCACATAGTTTCTTTCACAAAATTAGACCAAGATAGGCAGAGGGGGTGAAGAGTCAAGAGAGGAGGCAGTGTTTTGTGCACTGGGAAACATAGCATGCCGGTGTAGCCAGTCAGTGCTGAGTTAAGCCTTTACTCCACCCACCATCCACCTGCAAAAGACAAAGCTCCACAAAGCAACTGCAGACAGATCATGAAGGGCCATGACATCATAAACTAGGGTTTTTCAGCTGTTGAACTTTCTCTGTCTCTGAGGTTAATCGTCTCTGTGTCCTCTATTTCCGCGGTTCTTTTACCGGGATTTGATCCAGTACTGTTGTTGTCATTCCATCTGACTTTACGGCAACCCATACAGACTGCTATCACACTGAGCATTAGCAGAATCAGACAGCCCACACTCTAAGCAAGAGTGTGACACATAACGTATCCAAAAAGAAAAAAAAAAGTAGATAATTATCAGAATGGGCCTTATGTGTTAATGAAGTAAATCATATGTATGGCTGGCATAGTAAAATTCACATTCTCATCTCTCTCACCAACCTAAACAAACAAGATGTATAAAGCAAAACATAAGACATAAGACAAAAACATTGAAAATGCCATGCCCGAGTTTTTCCACTTGATTCCAAATATTCAAAACCGAATATCATGGGTTGTACATATTAATGCTTTTATCATTATTGTTTGTTGTTGCTGTTGTTGTTGTTTTTTGTTTACTTGTTTGTTTTACATTGGAAAACTCACTCTCCATGTCAGATGTTAAACAACAACGTTTAGACTGTCAAAACAGAGCCCTGTCATCACACCAGCAGACAAATGATTTTGTCACTGTTAAAAACAAATGGATGAAGTCCAGTTGTGTTCCTGCGACTAAAAAATCAAGAACTTGTTTGGAAATCTCACCATTGGAATAAGAGACTATACATGGACATCACCAGTCATATTATAAATTTGTGCAGGATTTTGTGACATTGCCACAGCAACAAAATATAACCATATTAACTACTCACCAAGGATATACACCAGTTGATCCTTAATTTCTTCACATCAGTAGAGTTTTTAGGTTCGCACCCTTGTAGATGTATTTCTCCAGATTTGCTTTCCCAGTCAGACAGGCAACATGATAAGTATTTGCCATCGAGAAGCACCAGCACTGTCCAGAGCAGAGATGGGACACAGCACTGTACCATGGTCCATGTTCGCTTGCAGCATTCTTGAACACCATTGCAACTGCAAACTGGCTTAAAGATACTTATCATGAGTCCAAATAAAAAAAGCATTGGTATGATCAAAAGTGCAGAAAAAGTAATAATATTACAAATCCTTATGCAAGGACAAACAAAATTTGCATTCACAAGTCTTTCAATGCCTACTACTATCATGCCGATGATTATATTATCAAATGGAAGTTGTTTTGCAGTCTGCAGCTTTTTTATCATATTCACAATCTTTTCCAAAGCTGTTGTGAGGTCCATTGTTATCAATACAAGATAATTAGCCCCAAGACAAAAAAAATTTCACCACACACTGACCCTGACTGACTCAGGTTGATCCTTTATAAATACTGAGAGCACACCCACATTGGCTGCTACTTTGGGGAGGTGGAGCCATCATATCCTCATTTCTGGGAACTTGTGGGAAATATATTCTTATGTTAAAGCTGAAAATGGTGTAAATTAATTTCTTAAATGGAACAAATTAAATGCGCTTTGTTGACATATAATTCATTGAGATGGATGATGAATGATATTCCAGACATAATGAAACACAGTTAAAAATGAAAAAGTAGAATCTCATAACATGTTCATGAAAGGAATGATTCAAGGACCTCTTTTGTAGCAGACCGTAGAGTTCCATTAAAATGAAAACTCTGAAATCTTCACAAGATAACGGACCGAGATATATTCACGACATCTTAAGAGTCTGTTCATTTGCATATCATATCTTAATATTTTGCTTAGAGTTTTCACATATGTGATCTTACAGTAGCATTTTGTTCTTCAGGATTGTAACAAATTTTGATGAATTAGCCAGCATTGCTTTGTTTTACTCATTTTCAGTTTTTAGCAACTCAATCATGCATTGAAAAGGAGGTCTGAGCAACAAATTAAGTTGGATAACTGAAATAGCATTCAATTGGGTCCATAAATACGATTACATATATTTATATAACATCCATCTCAAAAATGCTGGTGCTCTAGTTTGTTTTTTTTAGAGAGCTGTCCCTGAAGACCATGAACCAATGAAATGATTTTAAGATTCAGCTCTTGGTTTTGGAGAGGTATGGACCATGCTGGTATTACAGTTATTCATTCAGTCCATGTTTTATGGCAAAAGGGGAACATTTAAAGAGTCAAGAGAGAACAAAAAGCTAACCGTGAGCTAAGTATAGAGGAGGAATTGGTTTGATTTACAGGAACTGAAGTTGAAGCCAATTCCAGAAAACAAGTATGGACTTAATATGTAAATTTAAGTCAAACCAGACACACATTCCCAGATGGGACAGTGAATACATACCTGCACATGACAAAACAAAAAAAACAAAACAAAAAAACAAACAATAGCAACAAAAAAACCCTTCTCTTCCAAGGAAGCTGTCTCCAAATCCAGGGGTGGACAGTTTCGAAGTACATTTACTTGAGTACTGTACTTAAGTACATTTTTCAAGTATCTGTACTTTACACCAGTATCACTTTTTCTGGAAACTTATGATTTTTACTCCACTGTATTTGGAATACAAATATTTGACATTTCTATGAAGGTTCTCATTGCTCATTACTTTGAGGCATAGCTTTGAAATCAGCAGAAAAATTTTCTTTTCTAAAATGCGATAGGCCATATTGTGTTTGTAACAGGAGAAAAAGAATCACCGTAAACTACTCCTACGCTGTCAGTCAAGTTCAAAGCGCATGCTGCATTTTTTGAACAGTTGAACTTGGCGGTTTTAACAATGGCTACTACTATGGCAGATAAAGATGATAATGGTATAAAGATAAAGATAAAGATAAAGGTTCTTCATCAGAGCACCCATGGCCATATCTGAGGTCCATGTTTGAGATATCTGAAATGAAGTAAGACGCATGCCACTTTAAATGTTTGCTCTATTTACCGCACACAAACTTCATCAATGACTTCAAAAATTTGCAATAACGCATGCACACACACGCACACGCACACGCACACGCACACGCACACTGCCAGCGCTGTGTCAGAACTGGGGTGGGGGTGTTAAAAAAAAAAAGTCGATTAAGTTGTGTTTCCATAGGCTTTGCTGTATATTACACAAGCTTTTTTTTTCCTACAGGTCCTATGAGCAAATAAGTGCATTCAGTAGGCTGTTTCAGAGTCATTAGGATCTGCAAACACATTGTGGCAGCAATACAACAATATGCTGACATTAAAAAGAAAACGTACCTTTGAATACTTAAGTATTTTGAAAAGCAAGTACTCCACTACTTTAACTCAAGAAAAAATTTGACGGAACAACGTTCACTTGTATTGGAGTAATATTTGACCTAGTATCTATACTTTGACTCAAGTGATGGAGTTGTATGCTCCACCTCTGCCCAAATCAAACCACAAGAGTCGAGAAGCTCTGTCTTCTTAAAAGGGTTTTGCAGCACTGTCTTTTTAAAATTTTGATACCAATCCAAGTACTCTGGACTTCAGTGCTGACAGTTAGACAAGTCTTAACTGGCATCATGTGAATGCTTTTCATGAAGGTTTTATGAAACACTTAAGGTTCTGGTTTTGGACAATCTAAAAACCCCACGGTTTATTCTTTAGATGGGTGATGGATGATAGCAGAAAAATCCTCCCCAGAACTAGTTTAGGCCTGACCTTTATCCAGCCATCCCTGAAGGTCATGAACCAATGAAATGATTTAAAGAATCAGCTCTTGGCTTCAGAAAGGTATGGACTGTACTGGCATTCATGTTACTTATTCAGTCCGTCCTTTGTGGCAAAATCGAAACATTTTAAGAGTCAACAGCTCAACTAACCGTGAGCTAAGTGCAAGTGGAGAGGAGGAATTTGTTTGATTTACAGGAATTCAAGTTTGCAGCCATTCCAGAAAACAAGTGTAGGCTTGATATGTAAACATAAACCCAGACATACACATTGTCAGACGGGACAATGAATTCATGACTGCACATGCAAGAAATTCCTCAGGATGCTCCCTCTCAAAAGGGTCTTTTTCATGAATAGTATTTTACCAACTATTGGTGTTAATTTCTAGACATGTCATGGCCCAGAAGTGTCGCTGCTGAAGCCTTCCTGCTGTGCTTTTGACCCTATACCGACAACTTTGGCTTCTACTGAAGAAAATAAATCAATCAAAACCACACTGTGTATCTACACAGTACCTTCGGACCAATCTCTGTGCTTCCTTTTCTTGGCAAAATATCTGAGAAAGTAGTGTCCGTCCAGCTTAATGACTATTTTAGCAATGAAACATTTCTGGCTTTCGGGCTCACCATAGCACCGAAAAAGCACTTTTCAAGGTCTTAAATGATATGAGTGTTAGAGACTCAAGCAACCTGTCATAGCTCTGCTTCAGCACATCAGACCACAAGACTGTACTTGATTGGTTGCAGAACTGGATTAGTTAGTATGGACCACACTGCTAAGCTAACCATGAGTTAAGCGAAGAAGAGGAACTGGTTTGAATTACAGGAACTGAGGTTGAAGCCAATTCCAGAAAATAAGTATGGACTTGATATGTAAATTTAAGCCCAACCAGACACACACTCCCAGATGGGACAGTAAATACATGACTGCATATGACTGCATATGTGTCGATTGTAATAGGGAGAAGGTTTCCCCCTAATGACAAATTCTGTTTGTCAATACTTTTACCTCAGGAATGTCCACTCAGTTACCCAATTTTAATTCCACTTTATAAATAGCCACACCTCATCCGGTGTATGGAACATTTTCTGGGGTTTCCGGTGCTGCGGATGGTGGTTGTTTTTATGAACAGTCAGGTTGCCAGAAGTGTTACTAAGTAACGTCGTGGTTTTGGTCGAGCAAGGTTTACCATAGGTAGGTGCTGTGTAGCCATTGTTTATTGAAATGGGGTTTATTGCGTTAGCTAACCACTAATGTTTTGCAGGATCTGTGATTCTGCTCACCTCGTGGTTTGCACTGGTAGTCCTGTTCGAGGAGGTAGTTGTAAGGTTAATTGAGTACCTCATGTTAGCCGACTTGTTACTTACCGTGGTTTCGTTTAAGCCGACCTAGTTTTATAGAATGGTTGCTCACGACGGCGTGGCGCTACCCTGCAGCACCAAGGTAAATGGAATTGAACCATTTATCAGTGTTTATTTTATTGGGATTGACTTAAATTTTAATCAGAGTTTCGTTGTCTCTTAGGGTTACAGCCACTGCTGTTTTGCCTTATTGGTTTGCTATACTTATCGGTTTTGCCTTATTGTTTTTTGCTCTTCTTTGTACTTGATTTGTCCTTTGCTTTCTGTTTCGCTTCGTAAATGTTTGCTTGGCTGGCTAATTGCTTGGCTGTTACCTTACGGCTTTGCTCTTAGCTTTGTGTGCCTTGAGTTTTCTTTCTTTTTGTTGTTGTTTTTGTTTGCCCGTAGCGTTTGGTTAGAGTTTTTGTTCCCTTCTCATTCCGTTTATCTTATCTGAGTTTGAGCTGGCTTGCATCGTCCTGCATGTTTGTGGTTTTGCTTGATTGTGTTGCTGGCTTTACAGTTTGTTTTGCTTGCTTGCTTTACTGTCTGTTTTGCTTGTTTGGATATATTTTTTTGTCTATTGTACTATTTCATTGTTTTGCCTGCTTTACTGTTTACTGCGTTACTTGAGGGGTTTTTTTTTGGTTTATTTTGTAAACCAGCTGCTCCTGTTTCTTTAGCATCAGTTTGTTTTTCTGATGGATGCAAGTGTTCAGTGTCTGGTGGTCGTGCTGAGGGGAAGTTTTATCGTTGGGTCCCCCACTATTAACCCCTGCCAGTGCATGCTTAATTGATGTGCTTCTTCTTGCACCTAACCTCTGTTTGCACCTTCTTTGCAGTGTGTGTGTGAACCGTGTATGTGTGAGTGCGTGCATCATGGATCACGTGTGGCGGTGGTAAGTAGATCCTTCAACTAGGTAACTCCACCATTAGTCCCCTCAGGGGCCAGCCCGGCCTTTTTTTTGGTGCCCCTCTTATAGCATTCTGGTAACCTTATTGACTGATGTAGGCATAAACACTTTGTAGAAAAACTTTTCATTGGTTTATTAAACAGTAAATTAAATTCTTAAGTATTTGAATAAAGTGTTGCTTCTCCTTACATGAACGCTCTTGCAGCTCTTTTTCTTCCACTACAACAATTTGAAAAACTTCACCCTGATACTTGAGAACCACGTCTCTGCTCTTGCTTTACAATAAAGGACCTGTGCAATACTTACTGTTTACCAAAGGATTAGGTATAAAACTATTTCTTTGGGTGAAATTCCCAAAGTGGCGTTGTCGGTATATACGTTGTCCCAGGGGGTGCCCTTTTACCTACTCATCTACCCTGGCCTCCTCCTCCTCACCCGGTCACACATAAAAAAAAAAAAAGCCCTTCTCTTCTGAGGAAGTTGTCCCCAAATCAAAGCACAAGGGTTGAGCAGCTTTGTCTTCTTAAAATTTTGATAGGAATCCAAGTATTCTGGACCTCACGATTGACAATTATAAAAGTCTTAACTGTTGACATATGAAAGCTTTTCATAAAGCTGTTATGGAACATTTAAGGTCCATCTAAATAAACTCAGTTTATTCTTCAGATGGGTGGTGGATGATAGTGGAGAAATCCTCCCTAGAACTTATTAAGGCCTGATCTTCATCTAGCCGTCCCTGAACACCATGAACCAGTGAAATGATTTAAAGAATCAACTCTTGGTTTTGGAAAGGTATAGGATGGACTGTACTAGTATTTCTGTCACTTATTCAGCCCGTTTTCTGTGGCAAAATTGGAACATTTTAAGAGACAAGAGAGGACACAAAACTAATCATGCGTTAAGCACAAGGAGAGGAGGAATAGGCATGATTTACAGGAATTCAAGTTGTAGCCTTTCCAGAAAACAAGTATGGACATGATATGTAAACGCGTCACCCTGTTCACTTACATTGTGTGTCCTATCTAGGCATTGGGCATTTTCCCCCAATCATTCTCTCTTTCATGGTACTCATTTTGGATCATCAGCTTTCATTTTTCTGTATTGTTCACAGCTCATACTCAATGAGTTTTAATTATCCGTAACCACTGTAACACCTAAACCACACTGTCCTAATAATCATGGTGTAGGTTTATTACGTGCTTGGGTTCACATGTCATTGTGGTGTTTACTTTTAGCTAATGCAGTTTTTACACTTGGTATATGACATAGTTCCCATTGTTAGTGGATATTTGAGTTGTCACATTTAAATACATTCTGGACCAAATTAAGTGACATAAGGTAGGGCAGTGGGGGGGGGGGGGGGGGGGGGGGTTGGCGGCTAGGACACAGGGTACACCCAGACCAGTAGGGGGGGGTCTGGGGGCATCTTCCTCGGGGAAAATTTTCTTAATTCTGGCAGCTAAATGCATAATTTTCCTGCAGTTTGAGACAGAAATGGAAAGCCTAAAGGCAGTGGCGTTTGCAGGATTTCATAGCGTATGCTACATTGTAACTTTGCAACTTCTTGATGAAGTCAAAACTGTCAAATCACAGACACTGGAGCTGGAGAGCTGGAGCCCTCAAAGCACCAGTGCTGGACATATTTTCAGCATCTAGGGGAGCCAACTTTAGATGGACTTACAAAGAAATTGTGCTTTACAATCAAGTAATCTCTGATGGTCATTACGATTTTTCCCGAAATCAACAAAATACATTGCACACAGCTGGTGTACGATTCGCCTTTCTTCTTAAACATCGCGTTACATACCTTACAATATAGACATAAGATTGACTGACATCATAACCGGGAGTCAAACAATCCTAAAATAATGTAAATTGGGCTGGCTATGAGCTCACTCGCTGCTTATTCTCGTCCAGAGTTTATGGATCGGCTAAAGAAAGGCAGGTGACCCTCCCACCCCCCCGGCCCCATAAACATAGAAATATACCTACCCGCACAAATCAACAAGACTGTACATTTGACGGGAGCTAAGCCACTGCTGCAATGGTTAACTTCTCTTGTCGTATTTTGCCATAATGTGGATGGTGTTAATTAACACATATTCTTGAGGCAAAAGTCCTGCTTCCGGCACCCCAGGTGCAGATTGGTTTTATATTACTCTTAATGATTTCACACAAACCAGAAAAAAATGCAACAGTATGTTTGTGAAACCATATATTCACAGTAGTATGAATGAATTGTGGTTTAATCGGTAGCATTTCATAGTGTGACTGATTTTATTCATTGCATTAATACTGTACAAAGTTAAAGTACGGGCTTGATATGTAAACATAAACCCAGATACATTGTCAGATGGGACAGTGAATGCAAGACGGCACATGCAAGAAATTCCTCAGGGTGCTGTCTCTCAAAAGGGTCTTTTTCATGAAAAGCTTTTTTCCCACTGTTGTTGTTGTTATTGCACAAACCTCATTTCCAGCCATGTCACGGCCCAATAGTGTCACAGCTGATGCCTTCTTGCTGTGCTCTTGACCCTGTACCCATTAACTTTTTAAAATGTGTTTTAGCTAAATGACAATCTTTACACAAAACATCTCTGTGAAAAATTTCAGCTCTCGGGCTCATCATAGCACTGAACCATACTTTTCAAAGTCCTAAAGGATATGACAGTTAGAGACTTAAGCAACCTGTCATAGTTCTGCCTCAACACAGCAGACCACGAGATTACACTTGATTGGTGGCAGAATTGGGTTGGCTTTCCTGGCTCGGTCTTAGACCGGTTCAGATCTTACTCAGCTGGTCACGTATATGATGTTGCATTAGATACTCATGTCTCCCAAGTCTCATGCCTCACCATGTGATGTCCCCAAGGGCTCAATTCTGGGACTATAGTTTTTTAAACTTTATATGCTTCCACTAGGACGAGTGATGAAAAATATGACACTTCCTTCTGTCAATATCCAGATGACACGTGGCTTTGTCTCTGGCATCCAGTGCCCACAGGTCTATCGGCCCTCTGCTGGAATGCATAGATAACGTAAACTTGTTGATGTCCCAGACCTTCTGTATCAAAATAAAGATAAGACAGGGGTCTTTGTTATTAGGAACGAAGCGCAGAGAAGAGACATATCGCTTTATCTGGGCTCTTTGTTTCTGAAGGCTAAAAACTACATCATGAATTTAGGAGCTGTTTTTTGATAGCCATCTTAGGTATTAAAAACCACATTAGTAATGTCAGCTTAGCATCACATTTATAATATTGTCACAATATGCGTAAGAAAAGCTAGATGTATACACAAAACCCAGGACCTTCATTTGAATACAACAGGTAGGGGAAACAAAACAAAAAGTAACAGCACTTGATTGATGTGTTCTCTCATTCTGGCATGGGTTAATATTCCAGCAGTAACATTTTGAATGCGTTGGATGTGTTGGTCTTGCTCCATGCTACTGTAGTGATATGATTGTGATATATGTTCCATTTAGACCTTGCAGATCAGCCAACAGCAATCTGATAGTAATTCCCAAAACCCAAGTAAAGATTGAGGAGTGAGCTTTTAGTTACTATAGCCCCAAACTGTGGAGCTCCCTCCCAGAAAACCTTTGACTTATGGATCCATATGGCACCATTAAAAAGTAACTTAAAACACATCAGTTTACATTACTCTTAATTTGGTGCAAATATTTTTTTTCTTGTAGTTTTTATTTTTTACCTAATGTATTAATCTTTATTATCATTTTACTCCTGACTTGTCTTTCAAAATCCATTTGAGATTGCCACTCTATGTGAAGCACTGTGTGTTGTAAAGAGTGCTGTACAAATAAAGATTATTATTATTATTATTATTATTATTATTACTATTGCCAAACAGGGAATGATAAAAGATATATGAGTATATATACATATATCTGTACACACACACACACACACACATACACACATACACACACACACACATATATATATCCGATGTACATATCTTTTATCGTCCAATCTGCCATGCTCGTCTCTGCGAAGCATCAGCCCAGCCTCACGAAGATCCACCACGCTGAAAGATACTCCCGACACCGACACGAAGTCTTACTTACGGTCAACTGCTGCCAACCTCGATAACACTGCTCTCTCATAACTGAACGTGGCTGGGCGTGCTCTTCTTCTTCCTCTTTTGCTTCTTCTTCCCTTGTCACTCCGTGCCTCACTACCCTTTTGTGTGTATAACTAGCTCCACTAGAACATCACTTAGTTCTTTTGGTTAAGCGTGCCTCTTCGTAGTGCCAGTAGTGCCACATACTCGCGTAAATTTCTCATTCATACACACTTTAGGTAGTGAGGATATTCTTATTGTCTACCGTTAATTGTTTGTCTTCTTGTGAGTAGTTTAGATGTTGTTGTATATGTGTATGTATAGCGGATGTGCCTTAATTCCACCTGGATCGCAATTTATTCAACATTACATTCATTCTGTACTGTTTGAATTTGATTGTTGTCATAAACGTGTACGTTCGTATTCCTACTCTTTGAGTAAGTGATAAATTATTATTTCTAGTTAGCTAAAAGTTAGCTCCAATTCGAAGAGAATTATTGTGCCTGCTACTTTAATGCTATTATTTCATATGTGTTAAGGCTAATGAAGAGTTATTCTGAATAATTTCTGGCACTGAACCGACTATACACACACACACACACACACACATAGGTGTGTGTGTTTGTGTGTGTTAACACATTATTAATGCGTCAACTTTGATAGTTATTAACGTTAACGCATTACTTTCACTTTCACTTTGACTACTAGCAGTGGTGGATTTAGGTATGGACGACATGAGAACTGCAAAAAATAGTTCTGTGGTCATGTATATTTTAAATAATGTATTTGGTAAAATATATTCAATATAATTGTGTCCTTGATTTACTGGCAATTATTTAAGTAAGTATTAAATAAAAATGTTTAGAATAAAATCCACTTATTCTAGTTAAATAAAAGATAAGCATTCTGTTTAGGTAATTCCAAACAGAGGGAACATTAAGTGAATCCAACCAAATATAATCAGGCAGTTTTCAACTGAAAAGCACCTCCTGTCAGAAGGCTATGATCTAGACACAAGACATTAAGAGAGAGGAGGCTGAAAACACTGTAGCAAAGAAGAATATTTACATTTAATTGACTGCACTGAATAAATTCAGATCAATGCACTGATACATGTGGATGATTATTACCCAAAAATATCTCATTGATATGTAGAATTAATTTAATTTTTATTAGTACTTCTTATAAATTTAGAAATGTCTGTTTTTTCATATCAACTCAATGTCTTTGTTTAGGTGTTAATTCATTCCCTTTTCTTTTGTACTTGAATCTACACATATTAAAGTGGTAACTCTAAAGGGTCTCATTTGATTAATATTAACTCAGTACCAAATATAGTTATATTTAATTAATAATATTACTTGTAATCTGTTGCCTTCATTTTATTGTGTAGATAAGGTGCATCCTTTCTTACAGTGTGCTGGGAATGGCATGAGGCGCCCTACACACACACACACACACACACACACACACACACAAGAATAAAAAAATGGAATGGTGACATTTGCACGTTTGGTTTCTATCGTTCATTTGCGTGTCACGTCAGTGGTATCATGTCACCGTGTGGGTCAATTAACCAGGAGAGATGGATTCTGAACATTGTAGCAACTGGGATTTTCTGTTTTAAATTTGAGTGACCAAGCTGGAGAGGGTGACACATAGAAATATTAAGATACACACATACAAATACTAAGTCATTAGGAAGTGCCCACTTCAGGTATTTATTCACTTTAACCAACAAAAATCTGTCATTCTGTTGAGTTCATTCGTAACCAGTTTGAGTTATATGAACTATAACTGGTGTTCCCGTGTTGAAAAATTAAATGCTCGGCCCAGTTCATTTTTTCTTCTTTGCATGTGATTCAAAATAAAAACCACTTCCTCGTCTTACTTCTTTATATGATCACAATTACAAAGCGTAACAGACTTTTACCAGGAGTCGACCATCTTGGTGTAACCCTTTAATGTCTATGCTTGTGTTACCATGCAAGCCGGTGAACTGTATGAATCTGTGCTCCTACCAATAGGCAACTGAAGGCTCTAGGCTGAATGAGAGATTGCCACAGCCATCTGCCTGCTAAAACAGGCTGAAACTAGAGTTTTCAACGACAAGCAAAGGAGAGGTAGGCCTATGCGATATCAAGGCAACTCTTGGATATGTCTTTTCGAGAAAGAGAAAACTCAACGTCCTGACGCGAGGCATGTAACATTGACATGTTAACGTTAGATAGCGATTGTCTATGCGCATGGAATATTTCATTCATAGCCCGGGAGTTCAGATACACAAGTTGCTCAGCCAATATGGAGCTAAATCAGAGACTTTAAGTTTAGCATTGAAAAAACCAAAATCAGCAAAAAAAATCATTTAAAAAGTAAATAAATAAATAAACTGAAAAGTAGAACATTGGCATTGAAACACTTCTGCAGAAATTAACTTTTGGCACTGAAAAGATGTTCTGATGGTTTTTGTTTAATCTGATGTGCTTTTTCAATGACAGTCTTTTCTTTGTTTCTTCATATCAGCCTTTTTCAGTGCAGAGTTTTTTTTTTTTTTTTTACGCTGCAAGCCTTTTTACGAGGTCAGTGCTTTTCAATGTCAACTTACTGTCCCTGTTTTGGCATGGAAGGGGAGAGGTTTGGAGGGGAGGGTCAAGAAATGTTGTATTTGCATTTATTAAAATACGAAAATTGTCACTGTCCCAAACCTAACCTATGCTCAGAGTCTCTCTGAATTCTCAACTTTATGCAAATAAGAACCCCGTGAGAACCAATCAGCTCAGTGTGTGATGTGTTTGGTACGGACGTTTGCTGGAGAGGTAGGAGTAACAAAAAAGTCTGACGAAGATGGTGGATGCTAAATGCTACATGTGTATGAAAACATGTACATTATTAAAAAATATATGGGCAACCATTTTAGCCTACATCAACACAGGCTGTTGTTTACATGTTACATTGACTTAGTCAGGGCCAGGACAGTAAACCTCTCTCAACAGCTCTGTTTGGGGCAAACAGACCACTGTAGACCTTCATGTAGGCACTCGAACTTTTGAGCTAGGTGACTTGTTTGCTATTTTCGCAACCAAGCCCCCAGAGTGAAATTTTGCAAAATTCGCAAGGTGTTTCGCTGTGTGAGTCCAAGGCTTCCAGCAAAGATTTTTCGAAAACAGCTCCAACTGCAATCTCCTCTGCATCCAGGATGGCTTTGCCATCACAGAGTACACCTGGAACACTAACATCAACTAGCCACAGTTAGTTAACCTTGCTCCAACCGGGTGTCAACCGAACGGAACAAAGTAAAAAGGTAACTTTATGCCATCCTGGTTTATTTGGGGACAACAAAAACCAAAAAGACATACTTGGTTTAGGTTGCTTATCCCAAAGGTGCACTCGTTGAAGTCGAAACGTAAAGAATTACAGGCAGGGCTGTTTTCAAAAAAATCTTTGCTAGAAGCCTTCAGACTTCACCAATTGCAGCGTAAGCATGTAGGCACCCATTGTGTTTCTACCTTTTCTTATTATCGGGGGCCTAGTAGCCTAAGCTGTGCGGGCACCCATTGAGTTTCTATCCTTTCTCCATCGTCTTCTTTTTCTTCTTTTTCTTCTTCTTCTGGCTAGGGTGTCTATGGCCGCCCACTGAACTGTGTGGTAAAATGTTGTGAAATTTGGCACACTGATTGGGTACAGTCTCCTGATTCTTTTGACCAACATTCGTGTCAGCGCCTCGAGGATTCTAGCGCCACCAATGGGTCAAAGTTGGAAGTGCATATACGAATAGCTTTTGTACCATGGGGTCGATTTTCAAAAATAAAGCATCATTGAATGCCTTGGATCAAGCTGATCAGAGTGCCCCATGGCGTCAATTTCTGCCATATTGTTATATGCCATATTGGCATAAGTCATGCCTTTTTTGATCCTGAGGTCTTGACATTTCAGCATTTCCTGTTCTCTGATCGTATTTGACAGCAAAGTTGCCAAGCGGGAAGTGCAGCCATAACTCAGTGACAGTTTGATGTATCAAAACCAGACTTGGTACTCAGGACTCAGGACTTGATTCAGGACTCCATTCTAAGGCAGCACAAAAGATTTTGCTGCATTTGACCTCTGGGAGCGCTGCAATAAGCAAAGATGAATTTTGGCCAATGACTGTTGATGTGTTTGCCTTAAATATGTGAATCACATGTCACATGATACTGTGGGAGGTCCCAAGGCAGAGAGATAGCAACTTGTCACTCAACCTAATTGATGCAGCCACCATATTGGATTTAATGGAAAAGTAAAAAAAAAAATTCACAGCCTACAAGGTTTGCCCAATATTCCCCAAAATTGACATAGATGCCTACATCATCACCCTCCTCACTGGAAAAGCCCTGGCCTGGGCCACAGCTATTTGGGAACAGCAGGGTCCCGCTTGTAACAACTACAACACCTTCACAGATGAGATGAGGAGAGTATTTGACCATCCAGAGGGAGGCAGAGAGACAGCTAACAGGTTGTTCCAGCTGCACCAGTGTGGCTGAATACGCTGTTCACTTCCGCACCCTGGCTGCAGAGAGTGGTTGGAATATGAAGGCTCTCATGGCTGCTTTCCATCACGGTCTATCAGGTTTCTTTTTTGTGAGCAAGAAGGATGGCGGCCTACAGCCCTGCATTAACTATCGTGGTTTGAACAAGGTCACGGTAAGAAACCGCTACCCCTTACCCTTGATGTCATCTGCTTTTGAGTTACTTCAAGGGGCCACTATTTTTACTAAGTTGGACCTCCGCAACGCCTACCACTTGGTACGTATCAGGGAGGGGGATGAGTGGAAGATGGCTTTTAACTCTCCAACTGGGCATTATGAATATCTTGTGATGCCTTTTGGGTTAACCAGTGCCCCGGCTGTCTTCCAGGCTCTCATCAATGACGTCCTGAGGAACATGTTGAACCGGTCTGTCTTCGTCTACTTAGATGATATCTTAATATTCTCGAAGTCCCTACATGAGCATGTCCACCATGTCAGAGCAGTCCTTCAGTGGCTTCCTGACAACCACCTCTTTGTTAAGCCTGAGAAGTGCGAATTCCATGTTTCTGAGATCTCCTTCTTGGGGTTCATTCTTTCGAAGGGAAACCTCCGTATGGACCCTAAGAAGACTCAGGCTGTCCGTGACTGGCCCCAACCCACGTCCATTAAGGAGGTACAACGTTTCCTTGGCTTCGCAAACTTTTATAGGAAGTTTATTAGGAGCTTCAGTACGGTGGCTGCTCCTCTCATTAACTTGACCTGGAAGGCATCTGGCCCGTTCATCTGGTCTCCTGAGGCAGAACAGGCCTTCAAAGACCTTAAGGTGAGGTTCACTTCAGCCCCAATCCTAACCTTACCTGATCCCTCTCTCCCTTTCCTAGTTGAAGTGGATGCCTCGGATGTGGCAGTAGATGCTGTTCTCTCCCAGTGTCCCACAGATTGTAAGCTCCACCCTTGCGCCTTTTTCTCCACCCTGCTGCTGAAAGGAATTACAATGTGGGAGACAGGGAATTGCTGGCCATCAAACTAGCCTTGGAAGAATGGCGGCATTGGCTTGAGGGGGCCCAACACCCTTTCATCGTTTGGACAGACCAGAAGAACCTTGAGTATTTGGACAGACCAGAAGAACCCAGCCCCCCGTTTCCGGACCAAGAGGTTGAGGTTGGAGTCCCGTCAGCCCAGGACTTCATCCGCCGTTGCAGACGTGTCTGGCAGAGGGTTTGGTCTGCCCTACTTAGGTCTTCACGATGCCACCAACGCCAGGCCAACCGCTGGCGCAGGCCTGCACCATCGCTACGACCTGGAAAAAGGGTCTGGTTGTCCTCACGGGACCTTCCCCTGCGGGTAGAGTCCCGCAAGCTGGCTTCTCGGTTTGTGGGACCCTTTCAAGATCCTGAGGAGGGTTAATCCAGTCTCCTACCGTCTACAACTTCCCCAGGCCATGTGGATCGACCCCACATTCCACGTCTCTCATCTACGACCTGTAATCACCAGCCCCCTTGCTCCTGCTACTCGACCACCTCCACCCCCTCGGATCATTGATGGCCTACCCGCTTATACAGTCCCCCGCCTCCTTTTCTCTCGTCAGGTTCGGGGACGTCTTCAATATCTGGTGGATTGGGAGGGGTATGGCCCAGAGGAATGAGCCTGGGTTCCAGCCCGTGACATTCTGGACCCCAGCTTAATCAGAGACTTCCATCAGAGACACCCTGATCATCCCAGAAGGAACGTCAGGAGACGTTCTTAGGAGGGGGGGTCCTGTCATGTTTTTTGGGAATGTTGTTCTTTTTTTGTCCATGTGGGGTCCTCAGTCTTAGTTTCTGTTCCTGTTTAGTTCATTATTGCTGTATTGTTTGCACCTGTGTCTTGTTTTGTCTGTCTATTTAAGTCTTCTGTTCTGTTCAGTTCTTTGCTCAGTCTTGAGTTGTTACCCTGTGTGCAATTCCAGATCAAGCCTTCTTGTAAGCTCTAAGTATTATTGTGTGTTTTCTTGGATTGCCTCCTGTTGCTGAACCTGTTTTGCCTGTTTTTGCTTGACTAAGATTCTGCCTGCTGTTTCCCTGGATTTGACATTGGATATCTCTGCTTTACTGGTTTTTGACTTCTGCCTGGATTTGCTTTCTGACTTTTGCCTGACCCCCTTGGATACCTCTGCCCAGATTTACCTATTAAAAGGAAGAACCTTACTGAATTTTGCCTTGCTCTCTATATAATCAGTGATATGACAACAGGAAATATAATGATAGACAGGTACAACTGGACACAGGTAAGAAGAGTAGTGAATAGATTAGAAAGCTGTGAATCTGTGTTGTTTAGGAGCTGTATGAAAATCAAATAGTGCTCCACTCACCTAGTTCAGAACCCCATTTGCTTCACTCTGAGTCTCATTCAGTTGTTTTGGTTTTAATCCCTTGTGCCTCCTCAGATCCTTCAGTGCCTGCACCATAAACCAAGGGAGCTGCATTGTAAACCAAGTGCAAATATAGATATATGCATTGCTCTATGCACATATCCAGCATTTAAAAATTCACCTTCGACTGATTGTGAAAAATGATCTGATTACTCTCTTATTTGAAATGCTATTTCAATGCCTTTTGATGTCTGTATCTTAGTTTTATTTACTTAAATAGCTATTTAAATGAACTTATGGTTATTTGATTCAAGATAAAAATCGCAGACTCTTCCATGCATTTTATCATCCTGCTGCACTTGCTTATTGTGCCCCTTCCTCCAGGATACACCACCCTCCTAACAGTCAAGAATATAAGATTATGATGTGTCTGACACACACACTCACTATCTCTCTCTCTCTCTTTCTCTCTCTCTCTCACACACACACACACACACACACACACTCTCTCACCTGACCAGTGTGATCATGTAACCATGATGTGTGACATGGTTGAAGAGAGACTTGAAGTTTGAACGCCAACAGGGAAGGTAAGTGGCTCCTCTGCTCTTCTGTTTTGTTCTTGGGTTTAACAGGATTCTGACTTACCTATAATCTCACCTTACTTTGATATTTAATAGTTTATTTAATTTTGCAGAATGCATAATACCAAAAGAGTAATGCTGATGAGAGGGATGCAAAAAGTCATTTCTACAGTTGACTGAATGGAGCAGGATAAAATGTAAAAAAAAGCTGAGATATGGAGTTCATTTTGGTCTCCAGAAAACTTGTTTTGTACTGAACTTGTCAGAAAACACTGGAGAGCTGGATACAAGTGCAGAATTTTGCAGATTTAATTTAAGTTAGGGTCAGTTCAAATTATAACACAACAAGGCAGGAGTCCCAAACAGAATGAAACAAACAACCAGAAAAGTAAACATGATATGCACAAATGGAAATTCTGACTAGAAAACTTGACTAAGAATCAGACTGGAAAACAGACTTGGAAATAATTAATTTTTGGACCAGCGGGAGCTCAGGATACACATGGGATAGTGTAGATTTCACACTGACTAGATGAAACCGAAGGGTATAAATACACCGAGAAGTCATGAAGAAACAAGTGAGAACTGGTGTAGAGGATGATGATTAAACAGGCCAATGATTAGTCGACCGGCGATGCCGATCTCTGAATGGTAGAAATTCGGAGGAGGAGGGGTCGAAGTCATCACAGCGCTATAGCAGACTGGTGTCATACACATTCAGTAGTCTTTCAACGTCCATGACTCTGAAAACTGAATTTGGGTTAGCTTTGCGGTAATTAATGTGTGATCTTTTGTTTACTGGTATTACTATAAATAAATAAATTGTTTGTCATATGGACCATATTTTTGAAATGTAGTATTTTCACATACACACTCAATTAAAATAACCTTTTACATATGACCTTCTGAGATAGTGTCAGCAACTTTTTCAGAGAGGTTTACCAGCAGAGGGAGGTATATCTTAAAACAACATGTCTTACTCTTTTTTTTTTCAGCAGTGCTGCTGTCTCAGTTTTAGACTGTGCTTGCTGAAGTCAATATTGCAAGTAAGCTTCACATAATGAAAAGGAGCCAGAAATATTCCTTAATTTTTCAAGCAGATTTTTTTTTTAAAAAGACGTTTTTCATCACAAACATAATCATTTAATCTAGTGTACCATGTTGAGGTTTTTGGGAGATGATGACCTAACATGTAAAGTTAGTGACATAAACACCTTTTGACTACTGCCTTGTACTCAAACATGGCTTGTATTTATTTGGTCAAACTATTTCTACCAGAGCAACTTCACCAGTGCCTTTAGCTCAAAATGCACAGTTGCATTATTGCATAAAACACATAAATGCAAAATGCATAATGCAGAGGGAAATTTCCTTCATTCAATACTGAAATTCCGTGATTCAGTCAGACTGTCAACAACATTAGATTCACTGCATTCACCCACAGAAAAATTAGATGCAAATTATATTCCATACATGTGGGGTTTTGATGTGCTGTTAAAGAACAGCTTTTACTGTAGTGTTTTTTACTTTTTCTATTTTTGGGCATTGTTCAATAATGCACAGTGAGCATTGTGGCCAAGCTCACTCCATTTCCGCTGTAGGAACCAAAAACACAATTTTAAAATCAGAAGGGCAGGTACAAGATAAAAACCTCATTTATTATTGCAGAAATGTTTCATAACAAAACTCATGTTGCTCTGGACATCTAAAACTGATCTATATACAGTAAGAGTTATCAGACTTAGAACTTAGTTTTTTGACAAGCAGGTTTACCCCTTCAAGGAATTTTTGCTGCACCATACAAATACAACATACAAATACAAATACAACATATAATTATATAATTATAATGATTCATTTCACCATTATCTTGTTCACAACATGAATCTTTTATGATGCCCAAAAAACCCCAAAACAAAACGTAATCCATATATGACACTTATACACAAGTAGACAACTGTTAGCATAGATAGGATAATCAACAGCCACATCCAAAAATAAAAAAAAAATGTGCATTTTTAATGGTGGGAGGAAGGTTTAATGAGGGAACAGGAATGAGAGGTTCAGGAAACCCAAGAAATGTTTACTGACATCAGATATCATAGGTGTTGAAGATACTTTTTAATTAAAACTTTTGTATCTCATAGCAGGTAACGAAATAGATATGAATTCCTCTGGTGCGTGAATTCCAAAGCCAATGTTGCTACACCGTCTGTGTTTGAGTCATTGGCATCATAGGAGCACTAGCACTAGATTCATGTTCACATCCAGGTTGAGGTCCACGTTCAGACTCAGACTCAGACTCAGGTCCAGACCCAGGATTGGTGATTTCAGGAAGGTTTGTACCAGTTGTTTGTTCTTGACCATTATTCCATTTCCACCGGATCTTACAGCACCCCCAGAGGATAATTAACACACATAGGAATCCTGTGATACCATAACCTATATTCTTAAGAAAAGTGAGAAGTATGATGTTACAAAAGAAAGTGATGCAATTGTCAAAAAGAGCTCAATGTGTTAATAAATGATTTGCACCTGTAGCATATCTAAATTCATGTCCTTCCCTCACACGCAAGTTATTATTTCACTAAGCTCTTTTACAATACCAGTAAAGCATGGAGCTGAAAATATCAAAAAACTTTATTTCAAATTTCAAAGACTGGTTTGGTCTCCATAAATTGAAGAAGCATTGGCTCTGTTTAAAAACAGGAAACCAGGAAACCATAAGTCTTGCATGAAGCATACAGGCATCACATAAAAATATGTAAATTGTGGTCTTAAATTGTGGTCTTAAATAGTGTGTCCTATCCAGACACTGGGCATTTCCCCCAATCATTCTTTCGTTCATAGTAGTCCTTCTGGATCATCAGCCTTCATCTTTTTGTCTTGTGCATAGCTCATATTCAGTTATTTTTAATTATCCATCATCCGTTGTAACGTCTAAACCACACTGTCCTTATAATCATGGTGTAGGTTTATTACATGCTTGGGTTCACATGTCATTTTGGTGTTTACTTTTAGCTAATATGATTTTTACACTTGGTATATGACATAGTTCCCATTACCAATGGATATAAGAGTTGTCATATTTAAATACACTCTGGACCGAATTAAGTGACATAAGGTTGGGCAGTGATCATTTAAGAAAATGCAATGCTATGCTGAATATATGAGCTCAAGAGTTCCCACTCTTTCAGTTCCCAGCCTTTCAAAACCATGGCAACCCTAAACTGCTGTCATCATAGAATTTGTTCCTGAGGAGATTTAAATCCTACAGACTCCTATTGACACCATACATTAGATATCTGTAGGTGCTCATTGTACATCATATAAGAATATGACAGGTGTGTTGTAGTAAAAACAAGTGAGAAAAAGGAAATCAAGTTCTTTTTAAATTTTGCATATGCAATAGCTGAACAGAATAAAAAATAACTTGTTTTTTCATTTTTAATTTTTGATATTTGAAATGAAAATCAAAACACCTTGCGTTTTTCATTTTCTCATTTCTGTTCCTGAAAGGAAAACAGAATGACCAAAATGTACATGGACCATAAAGGACTTAACCAGTCATGTTGCATATTTCTGGAAGACTGTATATGATATTGCCAGACCAATCAAATGTAACTAACATGAACTACTCACCAGAGATTCGCACCTGTAACCTTCGGTCAGTTCTAGAAATGTGTCATTATTATTTTTGGGTTTGCACCAGTATATGATCCCTTCTTGTCCTACTGGTGTATATCTGCCTTCCCAGTAAGTCTTTCCACAGGAATAGTATCGAGTATCGAGAAACACGAGGGCAGCCCACACAGCAGATGGGATCGTGAGCTGTACAAAGGTCCATGCTTTGCAACAGGAGGATTCTGGTTCAGAACAGCTGGGTCCTGACCGTGATCCCTCACGGCCACTCTCTAAACAAGAACAGCTGCACTTGCGTTTACAGCAGCAAACTGGCATAAAGATAACCAACATAAATCCAAATAGAAAAACCATAGGTAGGATCAAAACTGCAAGAAATGTATACAAGTTACACGTTCCTGAGCAAGGGCAGATGAAATTTTTTTCCACAAGCTTTTCAATGCCTGCCATCATTATGGCAATAATAACATTATCCAAAGGAAGTTTCTCTCGACTGAGCAGTTTGCCCATCAAGTTCCAAAACTGTGTTGCCATTGTTAATGCCAGGTTAAGTGGTCTGAGACAAAAAGTATTACCACCCAGAGACTCTGACTGATTCGTATTGATTCTTTATAAATACTCACGCTGACTGGTACTTGAGGGAGGCGGGGCCACCACATCTGCATTTTGAAAACTGTGTGCAAAAACCTATAGCAAAAGTGTTCTTGTGTTAAAGTTGAATTATGTTTAAATACATTGCTTTACTGGAACAAAATTAATGTATTCCATTTCCACATAATCCATTGGGATGGATGATATTTATATGGTATACAATGTGTGAATATTTTGGAGAAAAAGGAGAGGTTGTCTCTAAATCAAGTCACTATGATTAAGCAGTCCTGTCTGATATCATATAAATGGTTGTTGTTGAATGGTCATGGAACAATATTAATGTCCAGGTTTTGAGTATTCTAAATAAATCCTTAAAAGTGATAGTTTACAGTGGAAACAGTTCCCTGAGGATTTTAAAAGCCTGACCTTCATGGGTGACACTCTGCCATCCAGCCCTTCCTGAACACTATGAGCCAATGAGTTGACTTAAAGAATGAATTTATTGTTTTGGAAACATATGGAGTACAGTGCTGTTCTGATTACAAACATGGTATGTAAGAGTGTCGAGAGAAGGTAAAACACAGAGAATGAGCAAGTTGTGTGAACAGGAAACCTCTTCTACCAAAGCATGAGCTGATGAGAGCTGATGAAAGCGTGAGAGCGTGGGAAAATACGTGAAGCATATAGGATGTCATTTACAAACTACGTAGAGTGCATTTTTATGCAAAGGTGCCTCGTCGCTGAGGAGCAGTTTGTTTGGTTTTCTGAAGAAGAGAAGAGCTGTGACAAAAGTATGGCTTAGATATAAAGGTCTTGCAGAAAGCATTCATAAAAAGAATATCATAAAAAATACTTAAGGTGTGTCCTCAAGTAAACGATAGCATTGCAAGAGAATACACCCTGCTAAGTGTTTTGTAAGATTATTTTTTGTGTTGTGATATCAGACAGATTGAAAAAACTGTTTTTTGCTTTGTGGACGTTGAAATGCATGTGGTGCGAATATATGAACGACTTTATGTGTACGGCGTTATGCAGTTTTAGATGTTCTGCCTGGCAAATCCCCAACATATATCTTTGAACATCAAAAACAATAGTTCCCTTTTTCTCTGTCTCTGTGTGTGTTAAAATCAATGAGTTGATTTAAAGAATTCATTCATTGTTTTGGAAATGTACGGAGTTTAGTGGTACTCTGATTACAAAACTGGCATATTGTAAGAATGTCGAGAGAAGGTAAAACACAGAGAATGTGCAAGATATGTGAACAGGAAGCCTCTCTTACCCAGGCATGAGGCAATGAGAGGTGACGATGTGTGAAAATGCATGAAGCATGCAAGACATCGTTTACAAACTACATAGAGTGCATTTGTATGCAAAAGTGCTTTGTAGCTGAGGGGCACATTGCTTGGTTTACTGAAGAGGAGAACACCGGGGGCATAAAAAGTATGGGCTAGATGTAAAAACAGGAAACCACACGTAGGTCTTATAGAAAGCATACAGACATCACACAAAAAATACTTAAGATGTGCCCTCAAGTAAATGAAAGTATTGCAAGAGGATATGTCCCACTTAGACGTTGGACAAAGTTTTTTGTTAGATGCAATAGTTTTTGTGTTGTGATATCAGACAGATTGAAAATACTCTTGTTTTTGGCTTTGAGCTCTGTGAATGTTGAGATGCATATGGTATGAATATATGAAGGACTTTATGTATACTACATTATGCAGTCTTAGATGTTCTACCTGACAAATACTCCACATCTGTCTTTTAACATCAAAAACAATACATTAGAGTTGTGTAACATATGTCTCTTTGAAGTATGTTACAGACTGACTCCCATGAGTTTGTCTTTAAGCCACAAACCAAATGTAAAATTTTCAGTGTTGCCCATATTACAATGAATCAGACAGGCTGAATGACATTCAAAGCAACCGATTCGAGAGATTCACCTCTCTTAAGTCCAACAATAAAAAAAAACATACAAAAAATTATGCTTTTGTTTTTAAGGTATGACCATTCTGATTCATTATATTATCAGCATTGCAGCGTTTCTTAACCACTGAGCATTCAGATGTGTACTTGATCATGAATGATGCAGTTAAAAGATCATTTGATTTAGTTTGGTTCACACGATCCAGCAGGACAGACCTAGTCACGTTGACTCATGTCCTCATTACCATTTTAAGTTATTTTCTAGATGCAGACAGACAGACTTATGTCCAAGAAGGTATATAACTTTATTTGTGGACCTAAGACGAACACTTGTATGAGTCCGTTTGGTCTTTGTCGCTCTTATCTTTAGGTTCAAGTGAATCAACATTTACTCCTCCTACATCAGTAATTATCTGCATTACCTAAACCCTGTGGTTACAGCCCGCTTTTAAACCAAGACACAACTGTTATATCTAGTACCTTATGCAGAGATGCATAAGTGGTTATTTAGAAGTGGTCTATTTGACAAAAGAGACATAAAATCTTGACAATAAAATAACAAAATGTAGGGCCTCTGTCTCAAGAAAAACCCAAAGGTAAAGTGAGGAGCAGGAGCTGGATGCCTCAGACATGTTAGAAAGTGCAAAGAAGGTGGAGGCTGAGCTTTGGTCCACAGATCTGGGGTCAGACAGCAAGGCCCCTCCAGATGTTCCACTCATTTATTTATGTAGCCACATGCTGCAACAATGACACAACCAATTGTTATTATAACACTTCCAGAGTAAGGTTAGAACCTAGTACACTGACTTGTTATGAGGACTGCATATCTCACTCATGGTTGGCATGTAACACTCATGGTTAGCAACCAACTGCATCCGCAAATCTTTGCCCATGGCCACTATTATCATAAATAGCTCCACATGGGTTTATTGTTGTACACATTGAGAATTATCATGTAAGTAATAGACGTAAGGTTGTAATCTCACCCTTTGTCTGCATTAATTGCATCAAACATAAATAATGTAGCGCATACTTAACTCCTTAAGGACACTGGTGAAAAATATGGTATGTTACTATATGCACTGCTAAAATGAACACATTTTTGGGGTTTTGGGTTTTCTAAACAATATTTTGTTCTAAGACCATATGGGGCTACTGTTGTTCTTATTTCAAACAAATTCTTGCCGTTTGAGTTTGGAATGAATGGTTTTTGTAATATGTTCAAATCCTGTTGAAAATGCATCATATTCTGTATATAATGAAATGATGCAGTGTGTTGTTAATATTTCAAGAGTAAACTGAAGCTTTTGTGGGGCCTAGCTGAATACTTTGACCGTCACCAGACCTCTCTGGTCTCTTAGTGAGGTGTAGTAGTAAAATACGATCACAGGTATATATTTTGTTAAGTGAATGGAATGTGTGGACATACTTTTCATCTTGTGTTACACTTCTCACTCAAACACTGGTTTATCAACCAAGCTCTCACACACCTGCCCCACAGTTTTAGAGAGCTCTCATTATCTATGGGCGTCAAGGCCGGAAGCCCTTGGCTGCGCGGGTATATCTGTGTGTGTGTGAGACCTTGTTGTCAGTCTTCCACCATCAAGACTCAGTCTTCCACCATCAGGACTCTGTCTGGGTGCCTCTGATGACCTCCTCTCTGCTTTTGCTGTATACTCTACCTTTTGTTCAATAAAGACAAAAGAGCTACCTTAAGTCATCGTCGTGCCTGTTTATTATTTTCAACACTTAAAAAAAAACATTGATGCCCAACACTTTCTAAAGCACTTTTATTTCCTATTCTGCTAGGGTCAAACTACAGGGCATAACATCACACGACAGGACAGAGGCCTATGCAGAGTAGAAGCAGAGTAGAGTACAGAGTAATTCAGTTTTGGATTCAAATCTTTATGATTAAAAATTGACATAAAAATTTTAATTATCTCAAGAGAATTTTAATTACCTCTTTTCATGATGTCTGTTACATAGTTACTTAAATTAAGTTAAGACTATTTGACTGAGAAATCACTGATTCTTCTGCACAGTTGCACATCCTATCAAACCTACCAGCTATGCTGCCACATACTAATACATAGTCCTCTTAGTCGTGGATATGAGATTATGATGTCACACTCAGACACACACACTCTCTCACACACACACACACACACACACACACACACACAGACACACACACACACACACACACACAGACACACACACACACACACACTTTTTCACTTCACAATATGGTCAGCATGACTTCTAACACTCCTAAAGTTTTTATTATCCATGACAACAGAAACTGAAATAAGGTCCATTTTAATTTTGTTACTATATTGTACTTTTGTTTATCCATACTATAAGAGGGGGTGGCAATTTTAACTGAACCTAATTTTTCATATGAAGTATTTGCAACACGTCCTTTACACCACAGTTTGTCAAAGTTACTTTTTCAATATGTCCTGCTGACATAGTGCCAGTAACTTTTTTTTTCACCAGTAGAGGGAGCTATATCCTAAACAGCTTACCCCAGTCTTATGTTATCTACAGCACCATTTTCTCAGTCATAGCCTGTGGTTGCAGCAATCAAGAATGTTGAAAGTAGAAAAATGACTAATAGGACAGTGTCTGTTTGCAGCTGGATGCAAACAGTCTAAACCACAAAGTGTTGCTCTTTGCAGCCACAAAACAATAAAATGCATTGCTCAGTGCACATGTGTATCATGTTAAAGCTCACCTCAAGATAATCTTGAAAAATTATCTTGCATAATCTCTGCTTTCATAGAAATATTGTTTAAGGCATTTTGATATTCAAATTTTCAGTTACCAAAATTAGTTACTTAAATAAATTTAACACTGTTTAATTTGAGATGGAAATACACACTGTTTCAGATTGTAGGGGGTCTTCCTTCACACATAAGAAATGATTAACAGAGTTGAAGATCACAATAAACCATTACTCTGAACTGGGCAGTATCACTTTGACCTATCACATCTGCCTGTGTCGCCAGCCTCCAGTATATACCAATGCCCAGTCCTCATAGTCATGGATAGGGGATTCCTTCATGGTACTGGTATTTACTGACATCACAATACCATGACAGTTCTTTCTAAACTCAATGTAATACGTAAAATGTATGTAATATTTTCTGCACTATAGTTAGTCAAGGTGACTCTTTATAGCAGGGCTGTCTAAATCTGGTTCTGGAGGGCCAGGGTCCTGCTGGTTTTCATTTTAATCTCTTAGTTACCCTTTGATTTTCACTTTGAAAAGAGGTGAGCACGCTCCGCAGCCAATCAGAGATTGGATTTAGTTGGTCAACAAGAAAAACAGCAGGACCACGGCCCTCCAGGACTGGATTTTGACACCTGTGTCTTATAGGATGACAGCTGTCATGCTGTTACTAAGCTTTTCATCCAAAGTTAACCAGCAGAGGGAGCTATATCCTTAAGGAGCTCATCCCAATCTTCTCTCACAGCACCACATTCTCAGATGTTGGTTATAACTGCGGCAGTCAAGAGTGTTACTAGTGCAGTCATGTTTACATGCAATTAAACATGACACAATGAAGAGAAGTTGATCAAACTATTTCTATCAGAGCGAGTTTACCTGTGCCTTCAGCTGAAAATACACAGAATTCAGAGTGAGACTTTCTTCATTCAGAACGGGGATTCAATGATTCAGACAAAATGTGTGGAAAATTAGATCAGTTATGTTTAGCATATGCATGGAAACCTCATCATTAAAATGAGACACAAACAATGTTGGATTCTGATGTGTTAGTGGTGAACAGCTGTTGCTGCAGTAATTATTTGCTTGTTTGTTTGTTTGTAGGGATGTACCCGAATCCGAATTATTTGGAAAAGCACGAATAATGTGATGGAAACAGATACTGTTTTTCTTCTGTCCTAAGTTGCTCGTTGTTATTCGGGGAAAAACATGTCTGTAGTACTTCAGTGCACTTTGTACGTTGTTAATTGATGAATCAAACAATTCATTTCATTATATTTCATTATTTTTGAGTGCATTCTCAATGTACAGCACTTTCTCACCAAGTGCAGGTATTGGGTTTGTTAGACCAGCTGAGACCAATTGTTTCCAGTTGAAATGAATAGCAGACAACACCAGTTACATCCTACTGGTTTCAACTGGGTGGAACTGGTGAAGCAGCCACTGCCCATGGCTCTGTTGATCTGAATGGGTTTTAAATGGTTTTAATTGGTATTCTCAACTGGGCAAACCATTAGAATCTGAAAACCCAGTTGGAACCAACTGAAACCAGTACAGACCATTAGAAACCAGTTCATCCCAATAGACTAGCTACTGGTTTTTCAACTGGAATTTCCACTAGGGACGTCAGCCATTATTTTTCTTCAAATCGATTCATATCATTGTGGATGGCCACAAGACAAAAATGCCCATTCTGTTTGCACCATAGGACTTTCATTTCACTAACTAGTCATTTCATTTACTGCACATTGTTGAAAAGTGATTGCTGTTCTGTAGTCGCCCCCACCGTCTACGGTGCGGGAGTTGGCGAGACAAGCATTACCCCCGCAACGTATACACCAAAATGAAGCTTAGAACCTATAGTTTTTAGCTGTATGTGTTAATTTCCCCCATAACAAAAGGAAAGTCGTTTCATTTATTATACATTATTGAAAAATGATTGTTATATTCTGTAGTCGTCCCCACCCAGTCAGCGCCAATTACTGTTGTAAAATAGTAATTCACGTTTCCCTAGCGAACCAGTAACGTTAACACATAAACAATCGTGAGCGCAGCATCACTGGAATTTAGCATTTTTAGACATGGTTTCACAATGTACAGTGAACAATGGTATGCTCAAGCTCATCTCACTGTGACTGCAACATGTGGTCTGTCTTTGTTCCTAGATACTGTACAAGCAGAAAACTCAGTAGTTTCTAAAAGCAGAATAGTAAGTATCAACTAAAACCAGCATTCAGGAAGACAGAAATGCTCCATAAACAAATTCAAACTGCTTCAGACATGTAAAGACATGTTGTATGATTTACATACAACAGTAGATATGATTAAATCGACGACTTACTATACTAACGACTGACTATATAATCGACGATGACTTGAACTTTACTCAACAAGCAATTAAGATCCTTTAATAACAACAAAACAATAATTGTTAGAATGGAGAGGACAGCCATCAAATGAAATTATAAATGCAAATTTGAATGCAACAACTGATGTTTGTGCAGTTAAGTTTTACTGCCACGCACTTCTTGATTATGGTTTGCATGAAAGAGAAAGAGATGAGGGTGGATGGGAGGATTAATGGGGCAACAGGAATGTGGGGGGGGGGGTGTCAAGAAACAGATTTTGTCCAATTAAAATTGAATTTCATCTCACATCACTTTCACAAACTAGCTGAAAGTGTGTGACAATGATAGGAATCCACACATGGAAAGTAACATTGAACAAAGTTGTGACTGATAATTAAAAATAACAGTAAGCCATAAAGAATCTGTCAGTTCACATCACATAGTTTCTCCCACAAAATTAGACCAAGATAGGCAGAGGGGGTGAAGAGTCAAGAGAGGAGGCAGTGTTTTGTGCACTGGGAAACATAGCATGCCGGTGTAGCCAGTCAGTGCTGAGCTAGGCCTTTACTCCACCCACCATCCACCTGCAAAAAACAAAGCTCCACAAAGCAACTGCAGACAGATCAGGAAGGGCCATGACATCAAAAACTAGGGTTCTTCAGCTGTTGAACTTTCTCTGCTTCGGAGGTTAATCGTCTCTGTGTCCTCCCCTCCCGCGGTGCTTTGACTGGGTTTGGATCTGGGACTGCTCTCATCATTCCTCTTGATTTTACGGCAACCCATGATGACTGCTATCACACCGAGTATGAACAGAATCAGATAGCCTACACTCTAAGCGAGAGTGTGACACAGATTGTATCCAAAAGGAAAAAAAAAAGTAGATAGTTGTCAGAATGGGCCTTATGTCTTAATGAAGGAAAATCATATGTACTGCTGGCATATTTAAATTCACTTTCTCATCTCTTATCTCTCTCACCAGCTTAAACAAATGAGAAATATAAAGACAAAACATATGACAAAAATATTGAAAATGCCCCGCTCAAGCGTTTCCACCTTATTCCAAATTTTCAAAACCGAATATCATGGGTTGTACATAATAATGCTTTTATTATCATTGTTTTTTGTTTGTTTATTTGGTTGTTTTTAATTGGAAAACTCACTTTCCGTGTCAGATGTTAAACAACAATGTTTAGACTGTCAGAACAAATTGATGAAGTCCAGTGGTGTTCTTGTGACAAGACATTCAAGAACTTTGCATGGAAATCTCACTATTTGATTAATAGACTATGCATGGACATCACCAATCATATTACAAATTTGTGCAGGATTCTGAGACATTGCTGCAGCAACAAAATATAAGCATATTAACTACTCACCAAGGATATACACCAATTGATATTTAATTTCCTCCTGTCAGCAGTGTTGGTAGGTTCGCACCCTGGTAGATGTCTTTCTGCAGATTTGCCATCCCAGTCAGACAGTGCACATGAGAAGTATCTGCCATCGAGAAAAACCAGGGCTGCCCACACCAGAGATGGGACACAGCACTGTACTATGACCCATGTTTTGTTGCAGGACTCTTGGTCAGCATTGTCGTTGCAACAGTTTGATCCACAGCAACAATTTGTGTTGCAGGTGCCAACTGGCTTAAAGATACTTAACATGAGTCCGAATAAAAAAAGGACAGGTATGATCAAAAGTACAATAAAAGTAATAATATTACAAATCCTCACGCAAGGACAAGCAAAATTCATATCCACAAGTTTTTCAATTCCTACGAGCATTATTCCAATAATTAAATTATCAAATGGAAGTTTTTCTTGAGTCTGCAGCTGTTTTATCATATACACAATCTTTCCAAAAGCTGTTTTGATCTCCATTGTTATCAATACAAGATAAGTTGCGCTAAGAAAAAAAAGATGATCACCACACACTGACACTGACTGATCCAGGTTTATCTGTTATAAATACTGAGAGCACACCCACATTGGCTGCTACTTTGGGGAGGTGGAGCCATCATATCCTCATTTCTGGGGACTTGTGGCAAATATATTCTTATGTTAAAGCTGAATATTGACTAAATTAATTTCTTAAATGGAACAAATTAAATACGCTTCTTGGATACATAATTCTTTGAGATGGATGCTGAATGATATTCCAGACATAATGAAATGCAGTTAAAAATTAAAAAGTAGTATCTCATAACATAGGAATCCGATCAATGCACTGATTGTAAGTTGCTTTGGCTAAAAGCGTCTGCCAAATGCTAAATTGTAATTGTATGTTCATGAAAGGAATGATTCAAGAACCACTTTTGTAGCAGACCGTAGAGTTCCATTAAAATGAAAACTGTCCGAGACATATTCACGACATCTTAAGAGTCTGTTCATTTGCATATTATATCTCAATAATTTGCTTAGATGTGATCTTACAATAGCATTTCGTTCTTCAGGATTGTAACAAATTTTGATGAATTAGCCAGCATTGCTTTAGTTTACTCATTTTCAGCTTTTAGCAACTCAATCATGCATTGACAAGGAGGTCTGAGCAACAAATTAAGTTGGATAACTGAAATAGCATTCAATGGGTTCATAAATACGATTACACATATTTATATAACATCCATCTCAAAAATGCTGGTGCTCTAGTTTGTTTTTTTTAGAGAGCTGTCCCTGAAGACCACGAAACAATGAAATGATTTTAAGATTCAGCTCTTGGTTTTGGAGAGGTATGGACCATGCTGGTATTACAGTTATTCATTCAGTCCATGTTTTATGGCAAAAGGGGAACATTTAAAGAGTCAAGACAGGTTTCGAAGTACATTTACTTGAGTACTGTACTTAAGTACATTTTTAGAACATCTGTGCTTTACTCCAGTATCAGTTTTTCTGGAAATTTATGACTTTTACTCCACTTTATTTGAAAGACAAATATTGTACTTTTGACTACATTTCTATGAAGGTTCTCATTGCTCATTACTTTGAAGCATAGCTTTGAAGTCAGCAGACAAATTTTCTAAAAGGCCATATTCTGTTTGTAACAGGAGAAAAAAAAAAATCACCGTAATCTCCTACGCTGTCACACACACACACCCGCATACATGCACACAAACAAACAACATTACATGTGTGTGTGTGTGTATTCATGTATATTCATGTATATTGTTAACTATATAGGACAATCATCAAATTACTTTTTATGCTACAATAATTAATTTCATTTTTAAAGATAAATATGTTATAAATATGTAGATAAAAGATAGATTTGAATAACCAAAAGATATGATTAGAATAACCACTAACGTTCATACACAACAAGCATCCTTTGTGATACAAAAAGATAAAATTATGAGCGATATGATGATGTTTTGAAACAAGTCAATTCTACTGTCAGTCAAAAGGGGAGGATGCAAAGCTTGAAAAGCTAGGACTAAAAGGTGTGACAGGAATGGGATAGGTCAGGAAACCCGGGAGACTTTTACCCCTGTCAGATATTGTGTTGAACAGATTTTGTGTCATTAAAACTATGTATTCCAACTCAGATCCCAAATTAGAATTTCTTCAGGTGTATGATTCTTCCTGGTTGTAACACAACACATCTCCACCTCAACTTTCTGGTTGCTGTTCCTGGGTTAGCATCTCAGAACGTTCACCACCATCTGCAGATGTTTCCAGTTGTGCATCTTCCTTGCTCCATTGTATTTTACAAGTGTGAGGTTTTGCTCATGGACTTAACTAGTCATGTTACATATTTCCAGAAGACTGTACATGATATTGCTGACCCAATAAAATGTAATTATCATGAACTACTCACCAGAGATGTGCACCTGTAGCCTTCGGGTCAGCATTAGAAACGTGTCATTATTATTTTTGGGTTTACACCAGTACATGAACCCATGTGGTTCTACTGGTGCATATTGGCCTTCCCAGTAAGTCTTTTCACAGGAATAGTATCGGCCATTGAGAATCACAAGGGCACCCCACACAACAGATGGGATTATGAGCTGTACATAGATCCATGGTTTTCTCCAGAGGAATTTTGGTTCAGAACTGCTGGGTCCTGACTGTGATTCCTGACTGAAACACTCTAGACTGTGATTCCTGACTGAAACACTCTAAACTGTAATTCCTGACTGAAACACGGTGAATACGTATACAGCAGCAAACTGGTATAAAGATAAGCAACATAAATCCAAACGCAAAAAACATAGCTAGAATCAAAATTGCAAGAAATGCTTTCCGGTTACATGGTTTTGAGCAAGGGCAGATGAAATTTACTTCCACAAGCTTTTCAATGCCTGTCATCATTATGGCAATAATAACATTATCCAAAAGAAGTTTCTCTCAACTGAGCAGTTTGCCCATCATGTTCAAAAAACTGTGTTGCCATTGTTAATGCAAGGTTAAGTAGCCCAAGACTTCCCAGGGACTCTGACTGATTCATACTGATTCTTTATAAATACCCACACTGACTGGTACTTAAGGGAGGTGGAGCCACCACATCTGCATTTTGAAAACTGTGTGCAAAGACCTATAGCAAATGTGTTCTTATGTTAAAGTTGAATTATGCTTAAATACATTGCTTTACTGGAACAAATTAAGTGTACTCCATTTACACATTATCCGTTGGGATGGATGATATTTATATGGTATACAATGTGTGAATATTTTGTAGAAAAAGGAGAGGTTGTCTCTCTATCAAGTCACTATGATTAAGCAGTCCTGTCTGATGTCATATGGATGCTTTTTGTTGAATGTTCATGGAACAGTATTAATGTCCAGGTTTTGAGTGTTCTAAATAAACCATTAAAGGTGATAGCTTACAGACGAAACGGTTCCCTGAGAATTTTAAAGGCCTGACCTTCATGGGTGACACTCTGCCATCCAGCCCTTCCTGTATACTATGAGCCAATGAGTTGACTTAAAGAATGAATTTATTGTTTTGGAAACACATGGAGTCCAGTGCTGTTCTGATTACAAACATGGTATGTAAGAGTGTCGAGAGAAGGTAAGACACAGAGAATGAGCAAGTTGTGTGAACAGGAAACCTCCTCTACCAAAGCATGAGCTGATGAGAGCTGGTGAAAGCGTGAGAGTGTGGGAAAATGCATACAGGAGGTCGTTTACAAACTACATAGAGTGCATTTTTATGCAAAAGTGCTTTGTAGCTGAGGGGCACATTGCTTGGTTTACTGAAGAAGAGAACAGCTGTGGCATAAAAAGTATGGGCTGGATGTAAAAACAGGAAACCACACGTAGGTCTTATAGAAAGCATACAGACATCACACAAAAAATACTTAAGATGTGTCCTCAAGTAAATGAAAGTATTGCAAGGGGATATGTCCCGCTTAGACGTTGGGCAAAGTTTTTTGTTAGATGCAATAGTTTTTGTGTTGTGATATCAGACAGATTGAATATACTCTTGTTTTTGGCTTTGAGCTCTGTGAATGTTGAGATGCATATGGTATGAATATAGGAAGAACTTTATGTATACTGCATTATGCAGTCTTAGATTTTCTACCTAACAGATACTCCACATCTGTCTCTGAGCATCAAAAACAATACATTAGATTTCTGTAACTTATGTCTCTTTGAAGTATGTTACAGACTGACTCCCATGAGTTTGTCTTTAAGCCACAAAGCAGATGTAAAATTTTCAGTGTTGCCCATATTACAATGAATCAGACAGGCTGAATGACATTCAAAGCAACTGATTTGAGAGATTCACCTCTCTTAAGTCCAACAATAAAAAAACATACAAAAAATTATGCTTTTGTTTTTAAGGTATGACCATTCTGATTCATTATATTATCAGCATTGCAGCATTTCTTAACCAATGAGCATTCAGATGTGTACTTGATCATGAATGATGCAGTTAAAAGATCATTTGATTTAGTTTGGTTCACACGATCCAGCAGGACAGACCTAGTCACGTTTACTCATGTCCTCATTACCATTTTCAGTTATTTTCTAGATGCAGACAGACAGACTTAAGCTCAATAAGGCATATAACTTTATATGTGGAGCTAAGACGAACACCTTTATGACTCTGTTTGGTCTTTTTCACTCTTATCTTTGGGTTCAAGTGAATCAACATTTGCTCCTCCTACATAAATAATTATCTGCATTACCTAAGCCCTGTGCTTACAGCCTGCTTCTAGACCAAGGCACCTCTGTTATATCTAGTGCCTTATGCAGAGATGCATAAGTGGTTATTTAGAAGTGGTCTATTTGACAAAAGAGACATAAAATCTTGACAATAAAATAACAAAATGTAGGGCTTCTGTCTCAAGAAAAACCTAAAGTTAAAATGAGGAGCAGGAGCTCAGTGCCTTAGACGTGTTAGAAAGTGCAAAGAAGGTGGAGGCTGAGCTTAGGCCCACACATTTGGGGCAAGACAAGGGTAACACAGCAAGGCCCCTTAAGATGTTCTGTTCATTTATTCCACATCTGATTTTTATTTATAACGCTTCCACAGTAAGGTGCAAATCTCATACACTGACATGTTTTGTGGCCTGCATATCTCACTCATGGTTAGCATGTAACACGTAATGTTAGCAACCAACTGCATTTGCTAAGCAGAGTAGAAGCAGATTAGAGTACAACTTATTCAATGTATAATGAATATAGCAACAGTGTAATTCAGTTTGGGATCTAAATCTTTATGATTAAAAAGTAACATAAAAATATGAATTATCACAAGTGAAAAAAATGAACTATAAACATGAACATAGTAAAAAAAAAAAAAATGAGCATAAATATTGTTGTTAAATAAGTCTTCTGTTTTATTTTTTATTTCTTGTCCTCCTCCTCCCCTGCTTTCCTTGCATTTCCTTCCATCTCCTCCTCCTCCTACTCTATTTCTCCTCTCCTTTCCCCTCCTTTTTCCACTTCACCACTGCTTTATCCTCCTACCCCACTTTAACACTTCTCTCCTTATTTCACCTTTGGCCCTCTCTTCATGATGTCCGTTACATAGTTACTTGAATTATGTTAAGGCTATTTGACTGAGAATTAGCTAATTGTTCTGTACAGTTGCACATCTTGTGCTGTCATATACCAATACATAGTCCTCTTAGTCGTGGATATGAGATTATGATGTCACACTCACACATACACACACACACGCACACACTTTTTCACCTGACGGCTATGATCAGCATTACTTCTAACACTTCTAAAGTAACTTTTTTTTCTAAGGTTTGCCAGTAGAGGGAGCTATGTCCTATAACAGCCAGCCTCAGTCTTATCTTATGTTCAGCACCATTTTCTCGGTCATAGCCTGTGGATCTGTATATTTTTCCCTGATGTAACACACAGTCAGGATCCTGCCACCGAAAGTCTATCTATAAATACAGCATTCACTAGCCATTCATTCTACTGCAAAAAACAAAATCAAACATTTAAAATACAAAATATGAGGTACATTTTTACATATCTTAAAAGTTTCACCATGGGTGGTCTTCACAACAACAACAACAACAAGAGGAAATGAAGTGATTGATAATTTCTCTTAAAGTATTTTACATAACACATCATACAAGATTTTGGCGTTTACTAACAAGATGATTTCACTCTAATCATTGAATTCAAGGAAGTTGCAAAGAAAATGAAATTTGAGACTTCACTTGAGGGAAGAAGAACAGAGGAAAGTAGAATGAAAGTTTCAGATCATTGACACGTCAGACAGTATAAAGAATAAATACATGGTAAATCCATTTAAGGAAAATTCTGACCAGTTCTAACTGAAAAAATCACCTTGGTGGGCATATGGTATATTAGACTTGTGACAAAAATAATATTTTAGTAAAAGACCTACTTCTATCTCAGAGTTAACTTGAGGATGGAAGTGATTTTTGAACTTCCAGAAAATGAATTGAGTAACTCAGTGTGCAATCTTTGTGGGATAAAAAGTCACAAATCAGGTAATTCCCAAACATGTGTGTTTGCACTGCTCTCTTGTGGCCAGGAGTTGAGGTGAATGGCCCTGTTACATAGAAATGTCCTCCACATTTTCCTGAATTACATCATGTCTTGATTGCACATGTCTGAAAGCAACAAAACACTAAGTCGCTTATTTCCTCTGTGGGGAAGTCAAGTTTGCCATGTGTTTCTCCACATGTTTGACCCTGGATTCTTTGGAGACATGTTTTGTGAGCAGGTCCTCTGTGGTTGGACTGGGCAGCTGTCTGTCTCTGGGATGTGGAGATACTGCCAATCAGCTGCAGTCAGACAGTACCTGTGATTCAGAGCAGAATAGCAGAGAACGTTTAGGGCAGAGTTTCATTCTGTATTCAGTACTGATGTGTTGTCTACAGTAATGAATACAGTTTCGGACATGGCCTGGATGCTGTTCAAAGAGAATATATTTTGAAAAGTAATGGTTGCAGTAATTTGGAATGTTTCAATAATTTGAAGAACTAAGAACTTTGTAACACAATACACTCCCCTTTCTTAGGAGCTGTTTCCAGAGTGGAAAGAGGTTTTCCAAAATACCCATGATGATTTTCTAAACAAAACACTCTGCACTACACACATCTACCATCTACACATAAAGCATAAATGAATTAGAAGATCATGCGAAAAAGAATAGAAATGCAATATCAACTGCCTTCAAGATGCATACATTTGATCCATACATATAACTGTTTTTTTTCCATATCAAACTGGAACACATTACTCAATCCATAATCACACACATATATAGAGGGCATATACGAGTTGATTGATCACACATTATTAATCACATTACTGTGGACAGAAACATGACTTTTTATGGTTATAACTTTAACCAGTATTTCAGATCAAGGCACCAGTGATTCTCTGTCATGGCTGTAGTTGCTCTTTCTTCCTGAAAACAGAGTCAATGACAACAGAAGGAACACATGCAACAGTGAGCAACTGTACTTAAAATAGCTATGCCAATACCATCCTATTTGACTTACCACTACCCGATGAAGACTCTATAACCATCACCAGCATGGCTAAGAGAGTCAGGCTTACTGCAGTCTTGTGAGAGAACATGGCTAATGGTTCAGCACAGTTTTAGTCTTTGTCAAAATCTGAGACTGATAAAGGGCAGTCAGACCAGTGTATTTATATTCACCTGCCAGCGTTCCCAATTTACTTTCCAAACATGCAGGCAAACAAGAGGAGGGATTTACACAATTGCTCAACACAGAAGGAAAGCCCTGAACTCTAATCTACGAACTTTGTTGGTCTATAAAATGAATCTGAATGTGACAGTATTCTGGGAATTCCTGGATAGATGATGACCTGATACACATTCAAAATCCATGTCATCAATGTCATCATGCAACAGTGCTAATCAGTAACGAAAAAATGATATTTTATGGCATGTTTTGGGTTAACATGAAATGAGTTGCAAATTTTTTTTTTCCTAACTGTTCTCATACAGACTGTCCCTGTTGAGGTCTGGAACATCTGGTACATCCACCCACACCATATTTACCTGCTCACATCTCTCTCTCTCTCTCTCTCTGTGTTGTACAGTTCATTTAAGTCACCCTCAGTCTAAAAAACACAACAAAACGAAAAGACAAATTTGTGAACCATTCAGGGCTATATCGGAGGATCTGTATTCTTTTCGCTGATGTACCACAAAGCTGGGATCCTGCTACAGAAAGTCTTGGTTTTTCATAGATATATTTTCAGTGTGAAAAGAAGGAAAGATTAAGTAAATGATCATATATGAATACAGCTTTCACCTGCCATTTACTCCATTGAAAAAGAACCCCACACGCACACATTCAATTTGCAATTTACAATTTGGTATTTGGCAGACGCTTTTAGCCAAAGCAACTTACAATCAGTGCAGATTCCTAATACCTCATACACAGAGATCACAATAAGACTGAGCGTCAATTTACCCCTTTGTATTGCGCCCTGGAATACTTTGACAAACATAGATACAAGACAAGTTTTTTTTTTTTTTTTTTTTATTAATGTAAGGAAAGGGAAGTTAGGCCGTGGGGAACAGGTAGGTTTTGAAGAGGTGGGTTTTCAGTTTCCCGCGGAAACTGAGGTGGATACAAGGTATATTATATTTGTGGAAAAAAATAATGTTTTAGTAAAAGAGCTACTTCTATCTCAAAATTAACGTGACAGTGTCAGAGGGTAGGGTAATTTTACTGAGCTATTTCTATTTCGGAGGTAACTGGCAGGTTGCTAGGACATTGCGTAATTTTACTGTTATTACTCTGACTGAGTGACTCATTCTGCAATCTTTGCGAGATAAAAATTCACAAATGAGATAATTGCCAAACAACTGTGTTTGCACTGCTCTCTTGTGGCCAGGGATGGGAGGCAAGACGTGGTTGAATAACATCACATTTCGATTGCACGTCTGGCATCAACAAAAAACGAAGTCACTCATTTGCTCTCCAGGGAAGTCAAGCTTGCCATGTGTTTCTCCACAGATTTGACCCCTAATTTTTTGGAGGCATGTTTTGTGAGCAAGCCCTCCCTGGTTGGACTGGGCAGTTGTCTGTCTCTGGGATCTGAAGATACTGTCAGCTGACTATATTCAGGAGGTACCTGTGAAGTAGAGCAGAACGGCAGAAAACATTTAGGGCAGAGTTTTATTCAAATCAAAGTTTTAAGAGACTGGGATCGGAATTGACCTATGAGCCTATAGCTGGACAAATGTGGCAAGTATAGTTGGCTGTGTTAAGAGAAACAGATTGATTACGGCTGATACACTGGCCTAAGCACATGACTGTACTGGGAATGTCCTGATTTATTTTCTGGCATTGCAATAAATTCAACACTGAACGTGAACTGGATGGTTCTTAAACACAGGATGCCCTTAAAAGCACAGTTAACGGTAATGTGGTATGGTTTAAAAAATAAATAAAACTGTGAACTTTTGTAACACAGTGATTCTCACCTTTCTTAGTAGCTTCTTGTAGAGCGGAAGTAGATTTGCCATGGTAGCCATAACGTTTTTAGTGTTTTGGATCAAGGTATCAACCTTTATGTAACAAAATTGGAAAGGGTTATGAATAACAGTCGTTCTTCACATTTGTTCTTTCTTAACATTTGTTCTTTTCAGTACCTCTTCTCAAACCTATTTCCCAATAAAAATGGTGTTTACTTATGCACTTAAAGGTGAAAGATATCAATGTGTCCCCGGAAGACAGTCATTAGCAAGAGGAGCTGCACTGCTGTGTGCCGCTCGGGGCAGGAGTGGGGAAGAGCAGGACTAAACACTTTTAAGGAGCTACAGCTCAGATATATACTGAAGAGTTCTGCTTTACCTTGAGGAAAATGGCAGTCTTTCCTTCTACTGTCATCTTCACTGTGGACTGGAGCTGACTGCATGAAGCAGCAAGTCTTTCAGTCTCAGTCATTATAAGCTCTCTTTCCTCATCCTCAAGCTGAAGAACGAAAATGAAGTTTTTTTTTTCCTCGATCCAAAATGCTGCATTTTGTAAATGACTTTACAAAAGTGCGAGTGTTTCAACATGAATTTTTGCTTTGATAAACTAAACATAGAAAAACACTGCTTTTATTTTGCTCTTGCATTTATTAATATCATTATCAGCACAGTTTTTATACTTGAGGATGTGAATTCAGCATTTTTCACAGAGCACTGACTAGCTACCCATGTGGTAAACAATTATAACTTCAATGCCTCATGTATAGTGGTCTGCCGGGTTTTTAACGACAAAAACAATAGCAACCAATCATTTACAAGTCAATAACTACACTGGCCCAGCTTTGAACAGAGAACAAAGAGCCCAGAACTCTGTTTTTTTTTTTTATAACTAAAAGTGGATTGTTATGGACGACTGTCAGACAAGTAAACTAAATCAGTACCCAGCATGCAGAATTGCATTGATAATAATTGCTTATCTGGCGACCTTGAAAATCAAATCACATAACCATAACAAATGTGTTTTAAAATGTATTAACACTCTACAGCGGTTGTTTAGAGTCATACCTCTGTGGAGAAGAGCTGCAGAGATGAACAAAGCTGAAATCCTTCCTTTGAAAACACCTACCGAGACAAAAGGCAGAGGAAATGCATTGTCTTACAGGAAAAAATACCATCTTGATACAACTGAGCTCCAAATTCTACATCAAACTGTTTTAATACTGAACATTATTATCTTTGGACCACTTTACATGTGATGACCACTCCCTGGAAAAAAGTATGGGAAAACTATGCATTGAAGAAGACTACTTCTTGCCAGTATAATACCTCTGCTTGGTGAAACAAGTCCAGAGTTGTCTTCAAAACACCTTCCCCACTAAACAATACAGAATAACAACAACAGTCATAATAATAATAATAATAATAATAATAATAATAATAATAATAATAACAATAATAATAATAAAATAATAATAATAATAATATGCTGCTGGAAGAGCCAGATTGAGAGATTAGCTACAGGAAACAGGGACAAAGAGCTGGGGAAACGGACAAAAGACTGAAATGGACAGAAAATCACACTACCGGGTAAAGAGGTAGATGGAGTGGGCCAGGCTGGACATGCTTTGGCCTTTATCTAAAATGGGATGATCCACGTCCTGCCTCTGAAGCGCCCTGCTCTCTGTATCCACCAGGGAGGCAAGCTGTTTCAGCTCCATGCCAAGTTTAGCCAACCTGTTCTGTTCCTTTACAACAGATATTGTCACATATAGAAAAGCCAAATCTCTACAACAGGCGATACTATTCCACATTAGAGTAACTTACTGACCTCAGTGTCCAGTTTAACTGACTTAATCTCCTTATTGGCTAAATGTTTCTGCAGGGAAAAAAGCAAAACAATGTTGGAGAATGCTGATATAAAACTTGCGAAGCTCAGTGTACATGTTATTAATCTGCTTATTATCAGATATGATATTCCATAAATACCTTACCCCCGATCTGGGTAGTGACTGGTAAGCACTTTTTTCAGCTGGATTATTGATAAAAGAAGGAAGGGAAGAATTCAGCTCAGTATACATATAATACCTTTATAAACATATTACCTGATATTCATCAAAACAAAAAAGCCACTTTGAAATCCATTCAGCAAAACACAAGTCAATGACTCAACCAAAGAGATTAGATCTGACAACATAGTACCTCTTGTCCCCTCATAAACATCAACAATCTCTTTCAGGAGGATATTTAAGTCAGAAAGCTGGGACTCCCAAGCATCACAGAACACATCTAGGTTCTCTTTGGCAATCTTACTGGATGGATGGAGGGTTAGAGTTTGAGCTGCAGACACTATCTGAGAAAAACACATGAATAATGTGTCTTAATGCACTCATTATTACAAACAGGAAAAATGATATACACTTAAGCCTAAATATTTTGAAAGCTTTTTTTTTTTTTTACATCAACAACTATAAAACATTCTAGTTTCATGTTGCATATGCTATGGCACAGGCCTAGTGTGCACAATTTTACTTTAGCCAGAAACAGTTCTGTTTCCATAGTTACCTGTGGTCCAATCACCTGGAAGGTTTTCTCAGCATGGAGACAGGTAATTTCCAAAGGCTCCATTCCGGAGACATGACGAAGGAGTCGACACATCTGAGGAAGAAGAATCATACAACAATAAAGTGTCAGATCACATTACCTAGAACTGCCTAAAAGTTTCACAGTTGATCTAAATGGATCTAGTGTCCGAGGATCCTGACCTCCAGCAGTTGTTCCTTCCGCTCCTTGAGCGCACAGGAGCATTGAGCTAAAGCCTCTATGTCACCTTCCCCTGCACATACTCTAATGGACCGTAAAACACTTCGGTCTGACGATTGCTTAAGCATGTCTGTTGCCAGGCCTACCGCCACGTTATGGAGCTGTATGAAATGACAAACAAATTGAGTTATACAGATGCAATACCATTTCAGCTGGGTTATTCCTGAAGTAAGTGAGTATGAGTAGCGAACTTTAATGTCAATGAAGGAGGGATAGTGGGATAGATGGATAGGATGGATGGATGGATGGCACATCCAGACAATCACCTCTTCCCTGAGTTCACTGATGACCTCAACTGTTTTCAGAATGCATACTTCCTTCTCCTCTGCAACTTGCTTCGTTTCAAAAGTCTGCTGTTGCAAAAAACAAAATCAGACATGAAATCACTTCTGATGCAAACGCAACAATATGTTACATGCTATATAGTTATCTGTGTTAAATATGACTTCAGAATACTAAAATATTTAATAAAAAAAGTTGAATCTTCAGCACTTTTTTTTAAGGTATGTGAAAATATAACAGCTATCTAAGTATCTCTTCAGGGTTGAGGGTTTTTTTGTTTCCAAAGTTCGAATCCTCGCGGACAATTTGTCCCAGTACGCTCCACTGCAGAGGTTTGGGAAGGGGTGGTGTGCAGGTTATACTCACATTATGTGTCCAGACTGAGAGGAGCTGCTCTAGCTCTTGCTTGGTGAGATGACACAGCTGTAAAATTTTCTGACGTTGTTTGTGACCAGTATAGGCTGAGTCAGTGAAGTCCTCAGTCTGTTCTATCACAGACACCAACTTAGCCCTTAAGCTTCCCTCTGGCAACGAATGCCGTCTGTCCCTCAGACGCTCCACCATGGCCTGAACAAGCAGAGAATGACACATGGCATTCAACACACAGCAAAAAAAAATTACTTTCATGAAAAAACAAGAGTAATTGTAACGGTCCACCATCTGTCCAACAACAGCCACCATCTTTCTTAGCACATTGTCTTTCATTGATTCAGTCATACGCTAATGAGACCCATGTGAAGTGAACTGTCAGTATGACACAACAAGTGATTACATATTCTGAATGGCTCTATTTATGCACTTCATGTAATCTTGACTTCCACAGTATGTAGTGTTTTCCGTTGCTATCTGTTCTGAAGGTCATAACCTCACCTTGAAGCCTCTGATCTCGGAATAGATACTGACAGGTTGGAGTTGAGTATTCACCCCATGGTGTGTGTCTGTAACGATCTCTATGACTTCATCAAGGGCCCAGCGCATGCGCCCAAACACAGACTCTTTATTCACTTGCGCTGATGGACAGTCTGGGTGTCTGAGGCATGTCTGATTAAAAACAGATTAAAAACAGCCATTAGAAGTGCAGGTATATTAATAGTGTTATGAGCACTGAGAAATTCTCTGAACAAGAGACAATATAGGCATTATTATATCATGGTTTTGCATGTGTAAATCACCGTCTCATTGTTATTTATGTAGTATACATCATCACACCTTGACAGCTCACGGTAATGTGGTGAATGTTGTTCCTGTTGCTAGGTTTAGGGAAGCTCTATATAACTTCATTCATCTAGATCAGAGCAGTAAAACAAAAGAAGGATCTATTTTATTCTCTGCTGAGTGTTGGAGCTTGTTTCCTCCCCCATCTTCACCTTTGAAGCCGTCAGGAGCATCATTGTGCATTTCTCCAGCACTGATCGAGCAGCCGCCATCTTGGCTTTCTTCTTTTCGTCCTTCAGATCCTTGAGATGATCATTCAAAATACACAAAATAAATATTCAAAATAAAAGCTTTCTGCATCTATAGCTCCAAATGACTGTCGCTGTAAGGAAGGCAAATTAGAAGATGAGGAATCATTACGGGCAGTTTCATGGCTGGTTAATTGCAAAATGACAACTTGCTTACATTCTGCCGGTCACCTGTAAGGTGGGCAAATTCTACCATCTCGTTTCCAAACTGACTGAAGATCTGCACAAACTCCTGAAAGCAGCTCACATGCTCCAGCTGATCTAAGCACATCAGGACCTGAAAAACAACATCATATGATGTGACTCCTTTCAAAATGCATCTAAGTCCTCACAAGTCAGGGTTTGCACAGCAGGTGAACACTATGTGCTTATCACACCGGGTCCAAAACCTTACTCTGGTTACTCATTCATTACAATACATAGGTCTATGATATGATATTTCACAAAGGCTATGCTACAAAAAAGGCTTTTGAAGTATGTGAAACTTCAAATGCCTTCAGAAATTTTAGAGAGAAGCTGATGAAAAAGAAGACTTTAAAAGAGCATAAAGAGTTGAGAAGAACTCTCACTGTAAAATGTGTCTTACCCAGTTTAAATCTTGTTTGGTTCACAAAGCTATGTGCGTTAGTAAATTCTGGGCTTCATTCAAAATTTGCTCCAAATCTTCTCTGATAGCAATTGAGTATTTGCTCAACTGCTCATTTTTTTTCATCACATTTTAGAATGTTTTGTCATTGAGCTTGTCTCCACCCTTCCCTTTATTAAAATGGTATCAAACATGCTATGTGAAAATTACTACTATAGCCATTAGCTCTCAGCCCTAGTTCAAGTAGACTGCAGACTGCAGCAACAAAGCAGGTTAATTTTGAATCAAACAGATTAATAGGTCAAATCGTGAAGTCACTAAAAATGACATTGGAAAATGAAATGACACAACATGGAAGTTCTTTTGCAATATGTAATGTGTGATAAAACCATCATTTTGTTCTTTACAATGTCTTGTCCATCTTTCATCATCTGTAATAAGAATAAAACAAATGAAACAAAGAACACATAAAATGCACCAGTTGTCTGAGAGATGGTCTGGGGATGTAGACCATACCCTGCTATGAGAGCTACTGATTTGTTTAACGATGATCTGGTCGGCCAGTAGCAGGACTCTGGTGACTGAGGACAGCAGCATCCGGGCAGCTTTTACCACACCTGCCTTGTCTTCAAACGCGACCGTCAGTCCATCAGGTTGTCCCGAAACATCCACATCTGTGAATCGGGCTATGGAGTCACCTGGAGAGACAATAAATGATCAGCAGCTAGCCGAATCACTTTCTTTGGCATGAAATCTTAGTCGTGTCAATATTACTGTCACTCTGACATATAAACCAGTAAAGGGTGTCTGGTGGATGGGTTTTGGTTTACTGGAGGAGCATGTATTAGAATCACAGCAGTACAGCAGCACAGCACATGATGCATCAGACCAATGTACGATGGATAGCAACAGCTATTTTGCAACTACAAAGCAAAGTTTGTACAAAGGAACTTCAACACAGTCGCAGAGGGAAAGACACTACAGAGAACTGAAGCCATAGACCGAATCTTGGCATTCAACCAGCTTAGCACCTCTCCTTTGGGAAACTGGCCCCAAACTTAGGGTCCTACTGGGAACACTGATGGAATCTGACAGCAAGGAAGTGGGATGCATGGCAATTAACTAACCACAACTCCATGATGGCCTTCGCAGTGTCGCTACGCAGCCCGGGTAGCCAATAAATTAGATTAGAAAATCAAATAGATACAGCATGTCTGGAACACATCAGAGAAGCTTACAAACAAGCTCAGAGCCATTTAAAAAGGTAGGCATGCTGTTTTTCCTTGCAACAGTTCAAGGGATGAGAACTGTACTTAACTGCATCCCACACTTTAATCATGATGGAGGGATATCAATCATTTCAGTTTGGCACTACATCATTAAAACAACATCCATTTTATTTCAGAATTGGCTTCTTAACCTCCGCCAATACCAAAACTAATCAGCCTGTCAAGTCCCCTCTTCATTCCTTCATCTCATCACATATATGAATTACGCAAGATTGGAAATCTGTAATATGTGTATACATACATACATATATTCTGTATGTATTTGCATTGCATGTATATGAAACAGATTTCTCTTTAGCCAATGATGTTTCTAGAGCTGATTCAGCGCTCAAACTCTGGTAATTGTCTCTCTTCTTTGCTGCATGTTACACAGTCCAATGGGCAACCTTATCCAGCCACTGGACAACCTTGATGGATATGAACACATGAGCTCCCCTGGGACTTCAAGACTGCCACTGTTGTGATACACATCAGTTTTATCCAGTGGAAACAGTCTTTCACATTTAGCACCTGAGATAAAGGTATTTGTGCAACTGACTGACCAAATATTAGAAGACCTTTATAGACAGTCGTATCTCTTCAGGTGTGCTGTTACCTTCATTGAGACTCACCGATGCTGGCGTGGAATCGATGTGTACATGTACAAGAGACATGAGGACAGCATCTCACCTGCCTTCCGTGCCTCCAGACAAGCTATGGTCATCTCCTCCTGCAATTCTTCATTCTCTGCTGCAATGGCTTCCCCAACAGCCACAAAATGCTCCACGGCTCCACTCACAGCCTGGCCAACTCTCTGCAGTGCCATGGCTGTTCTCTCAGACCTCTTCAGCTTGTCTTTGTGGTTGATCAGAGTGGTAATCTGGAAGAAGGATCACAGAGACTGGTATTCTCACTTGCATCTCTATAAGAAATCTCTAAAATTAATATGTTATTCAGTGAGAGAGGTTTCCAGCTTATCTACTGAGTGATAAGAATACAACTAAACAATGGTTTAAACAAGGTTGTGCCAATCAAAGTAAAAATTAAGCTTGACACATCAGGTGCATCTGTTGCAAACCAGATGTCATTAGCATTCATTCATGATATTATCAACAAACATAATTAATAGTTTTTCTGATAAAAAAAAAAAAAAATCGCTGTTTGTGATTAGAAAGGCAAATGGATGGATCATTTCAATAAGCCAGAGTCATTTTCTATCAATTTAAATTCAAATTATCAAGTACATCATTGATGTATTTGATAGTGAGTCATGCCTTTTAAGGTGGTAATATAGCAGCACTGGACACAGTGTTCTACTTGGCAGTCACCTCCTATCACACTATTTCAGTCACTCTCACATCTTCAAGTGCGTGATATTACAACTTCTGAGGGTCAGTCAAGTCATCGCGAGAAGCAAAATGCATTATAAGAATCTGAAAGGCATTACGGCTTGAACGGCATCCCTAATCTCCAAGATTTCAAAGAGTATAAAGTTTGAATTTACAAACTCTTTCTGTCCCTTGTGACTTAAAGAACGAAGAAATGGGCGGATATCTGTGAGTGGACATGTTGAATCATGTCTTGATTTAACACATATGAAATGTGTTACATTTCAAGTTAAATTTCAATTTTCACGTTTGGGATTACAATTGTTAGTGCTACTACATCTAGGTTATAAAGCCCACAGTGTGCTTGCCTTAAGTTGGTGCAGAAATGAGATGTATGAATGACTTTCCTGAGTTCCTTAAATCCACAGCAAAAGTGTCTTTCTAACCCTATAATGAAGGACTCAGCTGACTGGTGACAAAAATCAGATGACGACTGGAGTGGGCTAAAAGAAAACATTCCAGGTCGGGGGGCCAGTAAGACCTGATTTAACAAGACTTCCTTATCAATAACCTTAGGCAGATGAATAAAATGTTGATATACTTGCATTTTTGCTCACAAAACAGGAAAATGAGGACAGGAAAACATGCTGAAAAGCTTGAGCTTGAACAAGGTTACTCACAGATTTTTTTTTTATCCAACTGGTGTAAAAATGCTTGTCTTTTACCAGTGCTTAAAACTCAGAGAGAGAGGGAAGAGTTTCATATAAATTTGGAACCTGATATGAGAAGTCAAACAGCTCTTAAAAGGATAACGCTCATTTGTTTCATCCACACAGAACACAGACTCTGATGAAATGCCAAAACGCCACCACATTTACCAATCCCTGTCACCGTTGTCAAGATTTTGTCCACACGCTTCATGTGGACCACGGACTTGACAAACCAAATCAGCTAGGCAGTGTTGTGAGGGGAGAGTTAATGAGCTGGATTTTAATTGTGCTTGTAGGGGAATAATCACCATGGGAGCTTTTCTGCTCTTGCTAAAACACTTGCGTTAGAAGCGCCGCAAGTGGACTGACACTATAATTAGAGCATGTACTGCATGGCGCCTTGAATGACTGACAGACGTGAGAGACTCAGACTGCGAGGAGGAAAATCACTGATAATATTCAGGCACAGGCAACCATCTATTCACTCGGTCCTCAAACAAATACATACACACACTATATTATATTATATATAAAACAGACAACACAGAGAATTCAACTAAGTTCCATACGCTACGGAAACAAGTACATTAAGGATGGTTGTTCACAGAAACTGCATCCGTAAATAATTCTGCATGTGTCATGCCTGGCATTTTACAGGCTGATTAAAATATACCACAACCCTGAGACACAGTGAAGCCTGACCATGAATTATTGTGGATGGCCAGACAACTGGGAAGAGACTGTGAGCTAGTACAATCCACTGGGACAAAGAGGCACAGCATGAGTTGTCTAACTTGTTAAGTATCAGTTTATCTCTAGACCTCACAAACGCAGGCCATTAGTGTTTAGGCAGCCCGTTTTGCGCTAACTGGTGGCATCAATAATTCATTGGGCATGTAGCAAAACCCGGTCGTGATCATGCTCCTCCTCCAGAGAATAGAAAAAAAAGAAAAGGAGTGAACGAAAAAGATGAAGATGTTTCCCTCTCTCTCTCTCGTGTGTGTGTGTGTGTTTGTGTGTGTGTGGTTGTTTTGCACAGCTGCAGGGGTGTAATAAGTCCACAGCATTTTTGGTAAAAATACTGCAATAATTACACAACCTTTAACTATGAGGCTGGAGTCTAAGGTCAAATGTAAAAAAAAACCCTCTTAAATATTTGGAAAAACAATTTGCACAAATGCAACAAAATGTGGAGAGATTGTTTCCAGTAGCTACTTGCATCAATTACTGCCAACTGACATTTATACAAATGCAAATTACAGTTTTATAATACTAAATGCTTTACCAAAACTCCAGACTCACCCAGGATTAAACATTATAATACCATGTCAAAACACTGCCCAGTTTGATTTAAAAAAAAAAAAAAAAGCTCTCTCTGTTGTGATTGACACTGCATGTCCTCTGGAGGTTTCTGTGTCACAAAATAAGTTCTACAAACAGAAATATCACTTTCACCTGCCATTCTAACTGCGGATCTGACCTACAGCAAATGACAGCTTAAAATATCACTAGCCTCAGTAAATTTAGGAGTATGACATCAGACCTGCTGCTTTCAGTTGTATTTCAGGAGGACTGTTGCTCTGGACACGAACAGGCCAGATCAGTACACACAACCAACTTGGCTTTCTTGACCCCACGAAGAGAGAAACTTGTGTGGTCAACTCTCTACCAAATTAAACTTTCTACAAGATGGAACACAGAATTTATAATTCCATACTAATCGTTCCTCAAGTAATCTGTACTGGTGATCAGTTTCAGACTATCCTCATTCAGTGGAACGTCTACTATGCTTGGAGACGGGAAAGCACTATCCCACTGTGATATTTACAAGTCTGAGTGGATTGTTTGTGAAATAGATTCTCAGCACAACAATCTAAACCATGTATTCAAGCTGGAAGAATGAGTCTTTCAGTCAAGGTACACATTCCACATTCCATGGTGTCCATGGTGATCACAACTGTTAATCCTCTTATGTTTCACCACAACACGATTTAGCGTGGGAAGAGAGAGGAGCTGCGGCGAAAAGAAAGCAAAGGGAGACACCACACTGATGGACATACATAACTGCCTCAGCGGTTTCCATGCCTAAAGCACATGAACCTGACAATGGCATGTGTCAACCAGTTGGACAGATGCACAAAATGCTTGGAACAGCAGACCACTACACAAAGTCATTCCTCTGCGACGTCTATAAATCTAACTGACGGCCATGCAAAGTTCAAACCTTACAGGAGCTGTGAAAGAAACAGACAAATGGAGCACAGTTAAAGATGGGGTTGAATGAATAAATGAGCTACTGGGTAATGGAGACCTTAGATTGATTTGTTTGAAGCATAATGCAAACCTGGAAGGTCAGCATCTTAGAGGTCTCACATGCCTTGTATGAATTCATTTGCAAATTCTGTTAAGGTCAACTTTCTGGCATGCTAGCATTGCTGGAGTCAGCTCTTTAGCAGCGAACAAGAGAGACTGAGGAACAAATTTTGTGATGACTGGGTATGACGCACACAAAATTAATTCATGAACCATACAAGCCAATTTATCCATTCTGTCTTTTTCTTCAACAAAGGAAATATATAATTTACACATTTGCCATTTGTAAAATACTGATATTAGAGCTGTAACAAGTTCTTTTTTTATGTTATTTAGAGCATAGACAAGTTTAATGCATAAGTGTGATACACATGAAGATGTTTATGTCAACATATTGCTGCTTTGTTTTTTACAGGTTATTGTTCGAATTGGAGCCGGTCAGGCGGTTGTGTCGACTTCTGCAATCCCAGAGGATAAGTACGGTAAATCTGTACAAGGAGCAGATATATGCCATTTAGGGATACCATGTGAAATGTAATGTAAGGAGACAAGAATTGAGTAAGGTTGAGTTTTTGCAAGAAAACTTGCAAGTTTGGTTGAAGAATAGATAGCTTACATCTGCTATCCAACTTTGTACATGCTCAGGCATTCAGGGTAGGAAACTGTTCACTGTGAGCAGGACTTCACAGGTTTAAATTTCACGCTGTATCATCAACATATACGGTAGCCTGTACCTTCATACTATACCTGGTTCAAAGACATACAAAAAACATGCATTTCTGCTTCCTTTGGGTGGATTAGGTGGCTCATCCTCACCCTGAGGCTAGAAGAGGAATAGAATTCCCAATCAGTCCCATCAGGGACCAACTGAAATACATACCCATTCATTACAGACTAAATTTTGTTGTCTCCTTTGCCTCATTCTGTTACAAAGTTCATTTGATGAACAGGTTCATGAAAACATCTTTTTGATCAGTTGGTTTCAACGGCATGCAAAGATACTAAATTTACGTTTAAAAAAGGCAATATGAATAAAACTTTCATTGTTGCAAATGCAGACCAATATATAACATGTACACCACAGAAACTGCGAAGCATTTAGTTGTTCATATCAAGCGTCTTAATAAGCAAGTGCAATGATTATGAAACCTTTCTGAATAGAGCAAACTGTCTTTCCAAATTCTCCTAATAATAAACATTTGACAGACCTTTCACCCCTACACCTATGATCTTTCACTTTACACCAAGGACCACCCATGGTAAACATGACATCTGACTCCTGCTAGTGAGCACAGTATTCTGGAGAAAGTCACACCTCAGGGTTATGAGGTAACAAATACAGACTGTGGGTCCAGCCTCACTGCATGATGACAAACAGGTTCAACAACACATTGGATTCTAAAATGTAACTTATTCCCATAAGATATATAATTAACTCAAATAGAACAGAAGTAGCTGGTATTGCAAATGTAAAACTCTGAACCTCCAAGACCAGTATTAGTCCGCATCATCCTATACTCTCCCTGTTTATGACTTTTGAAAGTATGAACTAATAAAATGTCATTCAGAGAGTTCATTAGAATGAAGAAAAGGATTCTGTGAATTAAAACAAAAAAGAAATACAGTAAATTCTGTCACAATAAATGAATTTCAACTAATAACTGTCACCTTTAATAACCAAATATCCCCACAGTTAGTATTCTCTCTCACTCCCTTCTGTACAGATATACACACCATTATCACTATCAAATCCCTTGGACCAGGAGGATCCAGGCTCATTGTGGATATCTGCTGAGGAAGCTACAGAGGGATTTAAAACTCATTTGCCAGGGCCGTGGAGCTGGGTCACATAGCTGAATGTGTGCAGTCCAAACGGTGACCGTAGCACCAGACGAGATAAAGCTTACAGCCTATGCAGCTGAGAGAAAACTAAGATTCTCAGGCTTGAGAAAATCTGGGAGCATCTTTTCCTTCTACTAATAGAATCTGATTCTAAATATAGATGGATGTAAAATGGTTTTGGGCTAAATGTAAGGCTTTGTTTTATTTACTAAACTATTAAAAGACACTACCTTACCTGATAAAAGGAAATGAGCAGTGCCTTGAGCTCAGTATGTTTAAACGAATAAATTAAACATTCAGAGGCAGAAGTTATGTATTCTATTTCAGAATTATGCGAATGAATCTTACTCTCCAACCGATGGCTATTTGAGCCCAATTTAGATGACACAAAAACAAAAGCAGGTTCAGCAGAACAAAACTGTCTTTTCCAAAACCGTTCCATAGCAGGAGCTACCCTGACCGAAATACTAACCAAACCTTTATCAGGCATATGGCATTTACAACAAGAGGCATGGTCCTCAGCAAATGTTCCAACAGTCATAGTCCTTGGTTCATCAGCGTTGCTAATCTGTATGTTAAACAAAGTCACTTTGGGGTCAATGGTGCACACACCTGGAGAGCAGGGATCAGGTTTCTCTTAAAATACTTATAATGTAGTGAATCATCGAACCACTACTCAGAAAAAAATTCAGCTAAACTGGCAATCATTCAAAAGACCGTTAATGATTTGTTGTTGTTGTAGTTGTGGTGGTGGTGGTGGTCGTTTGTGTAACGTATCCGTCAAAATCCCTTGGTTGCTAATAAACTGGAAAAACAAACAGAGCATCCTGCATACTTCTAAACCTGAAAAGGCTGCTTCGTTTGAACGCAAATATCAAATATAATCACTATCAAATTACATAACTGTGTCAGCGACAAGTTAAAATTCCACGAGTTCAACACACGCACCTGAGACACTAAGGGAATGAGCGTTTGCTCAACCGAGCGAGTCTTGATCTCAAGTCCAGCATCGAAGCGCTTTACGCAGGAAGACGAGACAGCCATACCGCAGCAGTTAGCCTTCCCACACGTTCACGACTTCTTTGGGGGATTTCAGAGTGCGAAGTCTTTCTTTTCGACTGTTTTTTATCACTAAATAGCTGAACACTTTTTTGCATGCATAGTTAATCCACGGTTTTCATTCACTTTCACAAATTGCGTCACAGCGCGTCACCAGACAGTAGTGTCTAAGTGCGTACTGCAGCGAGCGGGATATGTTGAGTGCCACCGCGAAAACTTGGCGTTAAGTGAGTTTGTGGGGACTTTTATGAGCATATGAAATTATATTAAGACACGATCTGCCACACAGTTTTTCACTTTGCGGGTGTAGTTCCTTTTCATAAAGTACACTGTGAAACAAGAAACATTAAATCAGCACGTATTCCAAGCAAATGGTTGTGGATGAAAAATCAGAGTTTTCCCCCCCACAGTTCTATGCAGGGTGTAAACACCATTTTAGCGATTCCAGCTTCCCCCAAAAACATCACTGTCACAATTAATTTACTGGCAGAATGATTTGACTTGGCTCTCAAATACTCATCTCGCTAATCATTCCAACCTCAAATGGCCATTGTACCTTTGAAACAAGAGCGGCAGTATCCCCATGTGGTCACAGAACAAAATACTGCTTATGAGGACGCGAACACACACTATGCTTTATGTTATATTTCATTATCAAGATTTTATGATTGTTTTTCTTTTGGTGAACAAAGATTATCAATATAGCGTGGCACCTTGCTTTCTTATCTGTGTTCTGTGTCTAATACAGGGATCATAGCTCAGCTTCCACCTTCATTCCACCACTGATATTTCCTTGCTCCAATTTAAGCTTTTTCACCTGTTTAATCTGTTATGGCTGAAGCACCTAGTTCCTAGTTCCTCTTCTTTTTTTATACAGAATCTATACATTTTTTTCAAGCATTTATAAATGTTGATCATTCTTCTTCAGGTGAACAGAAATTATCTATATAGTATACTAGGTATATCAGTTGTGTCTTAGTTAAGAGAGAAAATGTCTAGGCATTAACACTGCCTGAATGTATATTCTGCCTAATCAAGTCTTAAACTGCAATACTAAGTGTCATTTTAGGTTGAACACCTGAAAATGACAAAGAGGAAGTTATGCGAGAATGTGGAGAAAAAATTATTGATCTGTTGTAACTTTTATATAATCAAGAATATCTGTCACTGTCTGAAATTATGTCTGTATTAAAAATAAAATCATATGTCAGACAAAGGGAAGTTATTGAGGGAAAGTTGTGTGGAAGTACTACATCTGCTCTTGCGACCGTAGATGCCTACAGAATAAGAAAGATCAGGGCTAGTTCAGGGTGGATGCATTTCAGGTTGACTCTGCAGTTTTCCTTCATGAACACGTTGTGTTCAAAAGGTTAGACAGAGTACTCCCACTCCCACATCACACCGGCTCTAAAGTTGTTTGCGTCACTGTACGAATACTCTGTCATTCTCTTTGTCAGGAGAGCTTGTGCTCACCATTGACAAAAATGCACTCTCCCATAATCATGCTATGAGAGTATAGCTAAATGATTCATCACATCTGAAGTTTGTTGTCTGTGAGACTTGGCAGCTCTTCATAAGGAGACTCCAAATTCCCCCCCCCCCCCCCCCCCCCCAACAAAGAGGTTTTCAAACCACTCCAGTCATGAACATGTTAATGCTTTTCGACCATTTTAACAACATTTAGATATGTTTGAAATATCATTTTATTCCACTGAAACATCATTCACCTTAATAGATAAAGTTTAGATAGAATAGATTAATTTTATTCTATTTTGAAATGAAATTATTCATAACTCAGCTTTAACATGATGACTAATCTGCCATGGTGGCTCCACCTCACTGAAGTTCCAGCCAGTGTGGGTGTGCCCTAGGTGTTTATAAAGATGGGAAGTTAGAGTCAGTGTGTGCCTGTATCTTTGTGTCTTAGGCTACTTAAGATGGCAGCAAGCTTTTGTGAAATTGTGACAAAACTACGGACTAGTGAAAGCCTTTCACTGAATGTAATTGTTAACCTGTGGATGCCGTGCATTGAAAATCTAGTGGATGTCAATTTTGTCTGTCCTTGCGTGATGATTCAAAATGTATTTAGTTTTATTTTCATTTTGGTCCTTTATATGTTTTTTTTGTTTTTTTTGGATGTATGATACTTTTCGTTTGAACAGATCACCTCTCTAATCCATCAAAGTGTGGCAGTAAGGACTCACAGTCTTCAGCCAGTGGTCCTGAGTCAGATCCATGGCTCTTTGTCCAGTGCCGTGTCCCATCTGGTGTGGCCAGCCTTGGTGTTTTTTAATGGGCAATGTTTGTCATGTACACCCACTGACTGGGAAGGCCAGTCAGCAAAAACAGACCTACCAGGGCTCACACAGTGGTGTGAAACCACTAATACCAAAGACAAAAAAAACCCACTCAATTTAAGGAACTTCAGATATATGTCTGTGGTGAGCAATTATTTCTCGCTTTTACTTTGTTGGTGTTCCTTTGTATTTGTCTTTTAAACTTTGTCTCTTTATAATCCCATTAGTATTTGCACTTAGTGGTAGTGGGAAGACAGTTCACAATTTTGATATGCTGAATTTAGATGTTAGTTTATGCAAAGTTTAGATATTCCAATGGTTGATGGATAATGAAAACCATTAGTCCAGTTTGAGTTATGTACAAGGAGGAAAAGATGAAAGATAGTGATTCAACATGTATACTAGGAGCAATGAATGAAAGGATTCTCAGGGAAAAAAAATCATTGCAACATCTGGATGGGCGATATTGTGTTTTAATTTACTTAAGGATATATCTGGTGTATTTGGTATATGATGTCTGTATGCTTCTTCCAGGACCTACATGTGAGCTTCACAGTGGCTCAGTTCTCCCTGTGGTTGCATGGGTTTCCTCCGGGTGCTCTGGTTTCCTCCCACCATCAAAGACATGTATGCTAGGATTAATACTCCTGTCAGTGACCTTGACCAAGGCACTGGCAAAAAGACCTGGAGGAGGCTCCCGGGTGCCCACGGCTGCCCACTGCTCTTAGCTCCCATTGTGTGTGTGTGTGTGCTCACTGGTGTATAGGATGGGTTAAATTCAGAGACTGCATTAAATGCAGAAGTTAAATGCAGAGGCTGCATTTCACTGCTCACTGCTCTAGTGTGTGTGTTGCCACTAAAAGTACTTCTTCTGGCGTCCTGTTTTTATATCCTAGCTTGTGTTTTTTGTGTCACCTTGGTTTCCCTCTTTACTTTGTAGAAACCAATTTCTCCTCCTCAGTTAAACTTGACTCCCGTTTAACTTTGAGTCTTCTCTTCATACCCTTAAAATTTTCCAATTTTTCTTACCAACGTCAGTTAAGTTACAGGAACACCACTCTTGAATTCATATTCTCTACATAGAAATTGCATTTCCTTAAAAAAAATTCTCTCAGTCTTATATTATGTAGCTTAGTTCAGTCCAGAGTGTATTTAAGTGTGACTAACACTAAACTAAAACTTAACTAAAAATACTCATTGACAATTGGAAATGTGTCATATACCAAGTGGAAAAAAAGCATTAGCTAAAAGTATACCCCAGCAATGCTATGTGAACCCAGGCATGTAACACATGAAGATGTCATGCCATTTAAAAGAGGTTGGATGCAAGTGCAGGTCAGTGTTTTCTTTATTTGCAGCAAACATAACAAAAGAATTGTAAGTCTTACAGAATTCAGGTCTCAGCAAAATAAGGCATGCAGATAACTCAATGTGATGTAGAGTATACACCAAACAATGCCAGACAAACAACCAAGCAAAAACCAGGAGTATTTATACAGAACTAAATGAGGCCTAACTAACTAAAGACAAGTGCAAACAATGGTTAAACTCACAAGACTAAACAAGGCAGTACTAGAAAACCAGGAAGTAACCAACCTTGACCACTAGAGGGGGACAAGGAGATGAACTAAAGAGACGGAGAGGAACCGACAGGAGCAGAGGCACAGAGAAGGACAGAGAGGAACAGAGAAGGACAGAGAGGAACAGAGAAGAACAGAGCATGAGAGTAGACTATGATTATAAGGACAGAGAATCTGTTTGCAACAAGGTGCACGTAGCCTGGGCAACAAACTGTTGCTCTTTTCACCCACAGAACAAAAAAAAAACAAAACAAATTCATTGCTCGGTGCACATGTCTAGCATATGAAAGTTCACCTCAGGAAAGTAAAAAAAATGATAGTGAATAGTGTCCTCCTTTTTAGGAATACTATTTTATTGCATTTTAGCATCTAAATTTTCAATTACCTACAGATAGACATTGAGGGCTGTTTCGAATTATAGGGGATCATCACACATATGAAACAGATTATGAAAATCACAACGAACCATTACTCTGAATCAGACAGTACCATGGTAATGAAATCAAACGTTTGCACCCAGTGCTACCAGGATAACATACAGAACAACAGTGTGACAAATAATGCATTACACAACAACAACAAACATGTTGACAACATTTGCCACATTATTTGTTTTTGATACTATTAATGCAGACAAAGTGTGAGACCAAAGCCTCATCACTGCAGCAATTGTTCAAAGGAGAACTGACAGTGCTTCAGAGAATGAAACAATTTGACATTATTTCAGATAACAGTGGCCATGGGCAAATTCTTACATGAGCTACTGATCAGGGACAGTACACTCTCCATTCTAATTACATTTTGCATTGCTCCACACTTCTAGAATTTTGCTCAGCACATGCATCCAGCCTTTTTGGGTGTTTGTAACAGGAGGAATTCCTGGTGGCACCTTGCTTTCTTCCCCGTGTTCTGCATCTGATACACAGATCATAGCTCAGCTTCCACCATCATTCCACCGCTGATATCTCCTGGCTCGAATTTAAGCTTTTTTACCCTGTTTAATCTGTTATGGCTGAGGCACCTAGTTCCTCCTCTTCATTTTAACTTTTGGTTTTTCTTCATATGGAATCTATACATTTTTTTTAATGTTTTTATGAATGTTAACCGTTCTTCTTGAGGTAGACATAACAGTTGTGTCTTAGTTAAGAAAGAAGCTGTAAGCACGTGGTGTTGGTGATGTTAATGAACAAACGTTGATTCACTTGAACCCAAAGATGAGAGCAAGAAAGACACCAAACCAGAGTATCAAAGATATTCTTCTTAGTTCTATATAATAAGTCACGTACCTTGAATTGTTTAGACTGTCTGGACCCAGAAATTGTCTATAAGAGAAAAGGAGGACATGGATAAATGTGACTAGGCCTCTTCTGCTGGATTATGCGAAAAAACATCAAATGATACATTTTCCCACACCATTTATGATCAAGACAATAGAGCAGAACTACACATCTGGCTGCTCTTGGGTCAAGAGAGATGCTGCCAAGCCAATAGTGGGTCCATGTTCTCCATACTGGTGATTTGGCTTACCTGTTATATCCCAGAGTCACAAGTTGTTGACCAAAGCATAATGTATCGTGTTTTTTTTAATTGTTGGACTAAATGGAGCTGAATTTCACATGAATCATGTGTAACATGCCTTAGGGAGATGAACATTACACAGCCTGACAATTATTTTTGACCTAAAATGATATTTGGAAAAGAAAGGGATTTGTCATGTAGAACATAAAGACTACATAACCCAATGCACATAAAGTTGTTGAACTTAGTCCTTCTGTTAAAAAAAAAAAAATCATAGTGCAGTATACGGTTTAGCATCCACATTTGACTTTCATTTTCAGTTTTTCAGTTCGCCAAAATCAAACCATTTCCTACTCCCTAGATGAGCTCAACTCATGCTCAGTTTGTTTCTTGTCAACCTTAAAATGTTTCAGTTTGTTCACGAAAATCAACTTAAGTCAAAAGTTCATAGTCTCCAGGAAGGAGTGGATGACAAACTCTCACGAATGACAGTCAGGCCTGAACAATGGGAAGACACTTTCAACTATCACCCTTAACGGTCAGTGAGTTTACTTGGACTGTCTGGACTGCGGACAGTAAAAACATTCAAATGATGCCAATTCAGACTTTTCAAATAATCAAAACAGGCAAAAAAAAACAAAAAAAAAACAAAAAACAGACAATGTGTCCATCAACATTAAAATTTTAAGAAGACCAGATAGTTGATCTCCCCACAACACATACTTAACCACAAAACAAGGGGGGGAAAAGAACAACAGAAATCTACACAAAACAAGCTCCTTATCCAGACTCATTCAGTTTGTAACTGTTTGCTTTCAGAAAAGGAAAAAAAAACAAAAACCAAGAACTAAAAATAAGGTAAGTGTAGTCCATGAACAAAATGTGGTATAACCCTAATGAAAGTGTTACTGTAAGATCACATATATCAAAATCTACAATATTCAGATGGGATGAGCAGATGTATAGTCTCATAGCATTTCCTGAGTATATCCTGGTCAGTCCTCCTTGTGAAAATTTCACAGTGATAATATCTTAGTTGGTTTTACCTCATTTCCTACATGTCTCATTTTATTCATTCAACGACTGTTTACCATTCTAATGAATATCCACAGGCTGATTTTTTACATGGAAAGACCTGCAAACGTGGTTTCCAAAACACTCCAGTGATCAACATGCTGTAAAATGTTTGTGCTTTCAGAACATAAGAAGAAGAAGGAGAAGAAGAAGAAGAAGAAGAAGAAGGAGAAGAAGAGGAAGAAGAAGAAGAAGAAGAAGAAGAAGAAGAAGAAGAAGAAGAAGAAGAAGAATAGTTTATAGAGCCCAACATCACTATTTATAGTCTCAAAGGGCTTCACATGTCAATAACAAAGTCAAATCAAAATTATATTACCCATAAGTTGGAGAAAATAGATAATTCTTTAGTCTGGTTTTAAAGGAGTTTGCCTCCCTCATTTCTGTAGGAATGTTTCCTAATGTTAGAGTAATTTTACAAAAGGCACTCAGATTCTCCAAAGTCAAGGCAGGTTAGTTTATTCTCGCAGCGAGGAGACAAGTCACACAACGACACCATCCAGCATCACTGTAGTGAGTTGTCTGTCTTCTTCTAGTCGGGTGCAATATTTATTCCCTAAAAAGCGGATATAAGATTCAAAGCTGGAGCACGTTAAATGCTTACAACACGGTTCTTGTTACAGCAGTTTTACTGTCTGTATTCAGCATCTTTTAACGGCTTGCAGTCAGTTTGACCCTTCATAGCCCCAGGTCATGTTCTTCTTCATACAACAAACTTAAATGCACTTAAGTTCAACTTCTGCTTGATCATTATTTGCACGCAGTAAAAGCATGATCGCCACTTATTTCATACAAAGGAATAACATTTTTCTAACACCTAAACATTTACATAGATTTCTAATATTATTTATATATTTTAATCTATCTAACACCAGTCTCAGTGAATGATGTTTGAACTGAATGTGTTCAATTTGTTACAATTAAAACATTAATTTAAACATAAGTTAACAAAATGAGGCATTTGCCAGTGGTCTTTGCACAAACTCTCTGAAATAAAGATACTGTGGCTCCACCTCCCTGAAGTATCAGCCAATGGGGATATACTCTTTTTTGTTTATAATGAATGAACACGAATCGGTCAGAGTCAGTGTGTGTATGAATATATTTATGTCTACTTAAGGCTACTTGGCACTGACAATGGATAAACTTTTGGGAACACTGAAAACACTGCTCAGAAAAGAAAAGCTTCCATTGGATGTTTTTATCATGGGCATAATGATGACAGGCATTGAAAGGCTTGTGAATCTAAATTTCATCTGCCCTTGTATGAAGTATTATAATATGCTTACTTTTTCCGCAGTTTTACTCATACCTATGGTTTTTGCGTTTGGAGTCATGTTAGTGATCTTTAGGCCCGTTTGCTGCTGGATTAAGAATACACAATCACAACACAGCGACGCTGATGTAAAACCAACATTCTGCTGCGAGGGGGGAAAAAAAAAAACCTGCTTGATGAATGTAGGTGTCTTTCTCCAGCTCACGATCCCATCTGTTGTGTGGGCAGCCCTGGTGTTTCTTGATGGTCGATACCTGCTGTGTGCAGTAAGTGACTGGGAGGGCCAACCTGTAAAGTCGGACTTACTGGAGTTCGAACACTGGTGTAAACCAAACAATGTTAGTGACAGCAGGTCATTACTGCTTAAATTAAAGAAAGTCAGGAGTATTTCTCAGGTGAGTAGTTCCTTTAATTCTTTCAAATTTAATTTTCTTTACACTTTCTTGATGTAGCTTTATCATAATCTCTCTCAGAAATATGTATTATGACTGGTTTTGTCCATGCAGACATCCCACTAATGATCAGTTATCAGTTTACAATGTTATGTAATGTAAGTTATATCAGGTAACAGTAAAATTAGATAGCAGGTGTGCCAAACAAAGATGTTGAGTTACATGTCATCTTGTCAAGAACTTCACCAGCTTCATGTGATATGCAGTTGAACATTGACATAAGTCAAAGCAAACAAGTGTTCTTTATTTTGATGATGATGGATTCTGATGGATGATGAAAACCGTTAGTCCGGTTTGGGTGATTTGCAATGAGGAGGACGTACAGAATGATAATCCAAAATGTGTGCTTTGAGCTGTGAAAGAAAGAGTGCTTTGGGGGAAAAGGCTGACCGTATTGCATGTGGTTCAATGTGTGTAGCAAAGCATACAAGTGTTCTTTCATTTGTTTGATATCACGTCAAGTTGGGGTATCTCTGTGCCACCGAGAGAAAAGAGGACACAAGACACTGAGGCAGGCAAAGCTACCATGAAAATAAAGCAACTGTCTCCTTCTGCACAAGACGCTTATAGCCTCAAGTATAATGGTTGAAATCTGCAGTGGTTCTCTCTTTGTAACCACATTCATACTTGCATTGAATTACAGTGGGCAGACAGTTCAAAAATTTGATGACAGGGTGCTGGACAGGCCCAGATTAGCACCATGTGATGCCCCAGGGTGACCACACCTCACGTGCCCCCTTCACGCAAGTATACAACAAAAAAGTGAGGCTGTGTATAAGAGGTACTGCGGCAGTGAAGAGCACGGATTTACATGCACCTGTATTAAATGCCAAGTTACCAAATTCTGTATACATCCTGCAGACAGACTTTAGGCATATATGAAATAATACTATGGCAACACCACAGATTTACACACATTACACAGGTTCACAGTGTATAAAAATGCCAAACCACCGTATACCGAACAAGCTTACTAACAATCACCGGACAAAGATTTGTTTTCTTTTTGCTGACGCAATAAGTCGGTGTCTTTTCATGTTGAGGTTTAGGTCGTGATTTTGAAAGTCCTTCTTCTAGTAGACTGCTTTGTAGCGTAACTAACAAAATCAATTTCGGACCTTATGCCTTAATGCCCCCTCGGGAGGGCCCGCCATTATGTTATAATATCATCAAAACAACTGTACAGGTAAACAGGGCTATGACTATCTTTTAAACCCAACATATTGAGGGTTTCAAACAATCTTCTGCATTAAAAACAACATGATATAGCTGATTTTTTTCAAATATATCATCGCTGTCGTGTGGACCAAAACCGTTACTTTTCAGGATCAGACTACGCAATATTTTTGTCTTTCATGATGGTCATCATGTCAGATTAGGCAATCATAGTGTCATAAACTCTTGGTTTCTTGGTCATTCCTCCTTTTGGTCAACGTCAAGGTACACATCGTAGGAGATGTAAGACTAGGTAGGAAAACACAAAAATAGTCTGACATGCCAGAGTTTTCGTGTCGGGTGTCATGGGGCATCACAGACTACACATCGCCGTTCTTAGATCATGTCACGCTACAAGGGGTAAAGACATTCGTTAGTCGTTCCCGACGTCCATATTCGGGACCAATGCTGGAAGTATGTCCGCGACTACAAAATCGTGTCAAAATTGGGTTAAAATCGTGTAGTCTGAGCCAGGTATAAACTGCGCTCCAACGACCAACGTGGTTTGCCTGCACTCTTTTCCGCTGCTGCATGTCTCAGGCCTCTTTAATACTTTTCATTGATTAAATATTTGTAAAACCCACAGACAGATGTAAAAAGTGAAAATTAGCATTGATTTATGAAAAGAAAAAGATGAAATATGGAGATACGAGGTTCCCGCCTGACAGCGATGATATACACTTTAAATTCAAATGCGTTGGTGCCCCCTAGTGGTTGGAGCTCTTGGGTGGTCACCTGGTACTATATATTTTGCTGTTAGTCATGATGACTGTCACACTCTGTTCCTAATGTTTCCCCCTCTGGTGATCAGTTTGTGTTCTGTCTCTGTCCCTCTTGTCTCCCCTCTCTAGTGGTCAGTTTGGGTTCTGTTCCTCTATTCCTCTCCTTCCCTATTCCTCCTGTTTCACGCCCTGCTCCTCTGGTTTCCCTCTTCCTGTAGGTCAGTTTGTGTTTATTTCCTGATTCCTTAGCTCAGCCTTGTTTAACCTTGTTAGTTTACTCATTTGTTCCACCTGTCTTTTGTCAGTTCAGCCTCATTTAGTTCTGTATAAATACTCTTGCCTTTGCCTTGGTTCTGTCTGACGTTTCAGGGTTCGACCTGTGTCATGTTGATTTCTCTGTCTGCCTGTTCGCTTGAACTTGTTTTTGTAAGTCTTTTGTTACTGTTCTTGTTATGTTTGTTTTGAATAAAGAAAATACTGACCTGCACTCAATCCAGCTTCTCTCTACAAACGTGACAATGACTGATGATTGATTCATGATGAAAACTGTTAGTCCAGGTTGGGTGATATACAAAGAGGAGGACATGAATGATCCAAAATGTGTGCTATGAGTTATGAAAGAATAAATGCTTGGGGGGAAAGTGCTGAATGCATTGTGTGGGGCTTAATATGCTTAAGAACACACCTTATGTATTTTGTATAATGTCTGTATGCTTTGTGCAAAACCTTTACATGGTTTCCTGTAGGGGTGGGGCTGAATCTGAATAGGGCGTTTGGTAAAGCTCTGATAGTGGTTTTTTACGAACATTTATTTCATACAAATACTTTAAAAATTGTTTGTTTTTGGGGAGGAAATAAAGAAACGTCAAATAGCTGGTGTTCCTCATTAAGTATTAGGTATTAGGGCCACACTGAGGACAAAAAAAAATCTGAGATTTCGAGAATAAGGTTATAATATTACTACAAGAAAGTTGTAATTTCAGAAGAGCAGAAGATGATCAGAAGAGCAGCCTGCCAAAATGTGGCGCTGATGTGCCGAAAGGTTAAGTATTTCGTTGTTTGTGAAACCTATACTAAAGTATAATTTCACAAGATGCTCCACGTTCCTCATTTTAACGCAGATGGCTGGCTGCAGGGATCACAGTGTTCACATAGGCATTTATTAGTGCAGAGTTTAGTTTATTGGCTTGAGTGTGGATTAGGAACTGAATGCTAGTTTTAAAACGATTTTCTTTTCTGTTTATGGTTGAACATGTTTGTTGCTGAGTTAATAAAAACCATAAACCAATATTACATTTAAGTGCTCATAATTATTCCACTAGGTTATCAAAGAACACTTATATTAACACTTTAATGTCCTAAAAATAGAAGTGTAATAAAAACGAAAACGGGATTGTTACACCTATTCCCACTTTTATTTGAATACAAATTCAAATCCAAATAATTTTGCTGCCTCAACAAATACAGATACAAATATAAATACTGGGCTCTCTGCACATCCCTAGTGCCAACTGTTTTTATATCAGGCTCATGCTTCTTATGATACCTTGGTTTCCATCCTCAGTTCCTGGAAACCAAATCAATTTCTCCCTGTCTTCACTTTAACTCGTGGTTAGTGTTTTGTGCTCTTTTAACACTCTTAAAATGTTCCAGTTTTGCTTAGAAGCATAAGTTAAGTAAGTTACAGTCACAATCTAGACATTGTTGTCTAGCATCTGTCATGGCAGTGCTTCTCAACCTCTGGGATCCCACTGGGGTCTGTGGACACCTGGTCATGTTTTGCAAAATGTGAAAAGTGCATAAAATAATGGTCATCAGTAACCAGGTAGCTCTATTCTAAATGAATGTACTGGTAATATACCACTTTAACTACTTTACAGCCCAAAAGCAGTTCTCATACAAGTGATAAAATAAACGCATGAATTGAAAAAAAGGACCAAAAAACCCTGTGTTAGACAGGTACACAAACCAAAAAAGGTTGAGAACCCCACGGCAAAAGCAAGCAGTTTTCCATTTAAAAAAAAAAAAATTCTGACAACTCTCTCTCTCTCTCTCTCTCTCTTTGGATACATCACACATCACACTGCTGTTCAGACTATAAGTTATGGCATTGTTGGATTGCTCTGTGCAACAGTGTTCATCTGGGGGTGTTGTAAAATACGGTGGACCAAAGAAAATGCACAACTGGAAACATCTGCAGATAGTGGTGAACGTTTTGAGATGCTTACCCGACAACAGCAACCAGGAAGTTGAGGTTGAGATATGTCGTGTTACAACCCAGGAAGAATCATACACCTGAAGAAAATCTAATTTGGGATCTGAGTTGGAATACATAGTTTTAATGACACAAAATCTGTTCAGCACTCACAATATCTGACATGAGTAAAAGTCTCTTGGGTTTTCTGACCCCTCCCATTCCTGTCACACCTTTTAGTCCTCCCATTTCAAGCCTTGCATCCTCCCCTTTTGAGTGACAGTAGAATTGACTTGTATGAAATATCATCATATCACTCATAATTTTACCTTTTTATATCACAAAGGACGCTTGTTGTGTATGAAAGTTAATGGATATTCTAATCATTTCTACTATCTTTTATCCACATAATTAACTGTAAAAATGAAATCAATTATTGTAGCATAAAAATTCATTTGATGATTGTCCTGTACAGTTATTATCTAACAATACACATGAATGTTTGCTCATACATAGATTTGTATTTATTTCTTTAATTATATTATCACAAAGGATGCTGTGTACAAGCCAGTAAGCATGGATGTTATTAGTCATTCCAAAAACCGTCATTTGTGAACCTCATGAAAACTAGTTAAGTTTGATATGTATATTATTGATTTACAGTATATCTTTGTTGGCCTGGGGGCATGAATTAAGGTTACACCCTTGGAACCATACGGGTCATTTTTTTTTTTTCTTTTTTCGTTTTTCTTTTTTTTATAGATGCTTTGTGGTTGTTGACAGGTGTAAAACGTGTAATGATGTTATCAAGCCTTCAAGTGTTAACTGTAATGCAACATGTAGTCATTTTATTTTGTTGATTTATTGACATACTACTCATGTTTTGTTACGTAAGACATAGTGTATGTTAGCTAATGGAGATTTTTTTCTATATACTAAAAAAAAATTTTGAAACTCATTGTGGATTATGCCTATGTTTTCCTTCGTTTCTTATATGTAAAAATCAACAGATCTTCTCAGCTCTAACTTGCCATTATTGCCACACCAAAACATAACATCAAAGGTAGCATGCATTCCAACCTGCTACACACTGTTACACCATTTCAGAAAATGATCGCCTTTCTTTTATAGTAACACCCAGATTCTCCCTCCCTCTTTCTCGTGGTCATTTGAGCTCTGTTTTCATTGATTTCAGCATTAATTGGTTCAGTTAATTATTCAATCATGGTCTCCATCAGTGTGTGTGTGTGTGTGTGTGTGTGTGTGTGCATACATACATATACATAAATATATATATATATATGTACCCTCTGGGCACATAGATCAGGATCATACATATCTGGCAGAAGGACTAAGACAGCAGCCTTGGTGTCACATTTGAGTGCTCTTGCGTAGAGACCACAGTCATTCAATAGCTAAAAGGCCAGCACAAAAGCAGTCTCTTCAAATCTGTTTTTGTTTATGTGTCTTAAAATCCATAAAAATAACACAAAGTCACAAAAGATTTTATCACAAGCTTATACCTCTCATGAAAAACATATTTGGACCAAAAAGGATATTATATATTAAAAAAACAAACTAACGAGAAAGGGTAGATGGTCTTTGGACAAATTAACTTGAAATACTGCAGAGTATTACTTAACTCAAAATACTTGAAATACAGCATCTCCCAGACCAGCAGAGCATCATTAAGAAGAACTGACAGCATATAGCACCACAGCCGGTTATATGAAAACCTTTGAATGTCTTGTTTTCACTTGTATTTCCAGTCTTTCCTGTGGTACCAACACTAAGGGCTTTTCTGTGGAAATGAAAGCGAAAGAGAGCTGACAAAAGCTTTTTCATCGTTATTTTCACACTTCTTGAATATGTCTTTGTTTTTGCAAAATAATTATTTGGTGTGTGAGAGACTCGCACACAGATTTTAGATGCCATTTGACATTTTTTAAATGCAAAAACGGGAGGTTCCTAGTTTTAGGAATCCCCTGTTGTTGCATTTTCTAGGGAGTGGAGTTCTTTCCCCATTTCTTCTTTTCAGGGTTATGGTCCAGGCGGCACGTAAGTGAACAGGGAGTACAGGAAGGGGCTGAGTACACAGCCCTGTGGTGGGCCCGTGCTGAGGATCAGCGAGGAGGAGGTGTGGCAGCCGATTCTCGCCACATGGGGCCTGCCCGTCCGGAAGTCAAATATCCAGCCGCAGACGGAGGTCCCCAGTCCAGGATCAATGAACTTAGAGACGAGTTTTGAGGGAATGATGGTGTTGAATGCCAAGCTGTAATCAGTGAAGAGCATTCTCACATATGTATCCCCTTTGTCCAGGTGGGTAAGCGCGGTGTGTGTCGCCAAGGCGATGGCATCATCCGTGGACCTGTTCGATCTGTATGCAAACTGAAGAGGGTCCAAGGTGTCAGGAAGGGAGGAGCAGATGTGGATTTTTGTCTAGTTGCTCGAAGCACTTCATGATGACTGATGTCAGTGCAACAGAGCAATAGTCATTTAAATAGGAGGCCACTGGTTTCTTAGGGAGGCCTTACGTACTTACATACATACATACATACAACCCATTTGGTTACTTTTATGTCCTGTCTTGGTACTCTCAAAATATTCCTATTCCTATTTTAGAGCATCAACCGAACAAGTCACAGGAGCATCAGCACACTCCATACATTTCCCTAACTAAGAACTGATTATTTAAAGCAACTCCTATTGGGCCATGACATAGCTGGAAATTAAGTTTGTACAACACCAGTTGTACAAAAAATGCTCTTGATGAAAACGCCCAAACGACTATGAGTTCCCTGAGGAATTTTCTGCATGCGCAATTATGCATTCCTGTATGACTATGTGCCTGGTTGAGTTTACATTTACATATCATGTCCATACTTGTTTTCTGGAAAGGCTTCAACTTGAATTCTTGTAAATCATGCCTATTCCTCCTCTACTTGCGCTTAACTCAAGATTAGTTTTGTGTCCTCTCTTGTCTCTTAAAATGTTCCAATTTTGCCACAGAAAACGGGCTGAATAAGTGACGGGAATATAGTCCATCCTATACCTCTCCATAACCAAGAGTTGATTCTTTAAATCATTTCACTGGTTCATGGTGTTCAGGGACGGCTTGATGAAGATCAGGCCTTAATAAGTTCTGGGGAGGATTTCTCCACTATCATCCACCACCCATCTGAAGAATAAACAGTGAGTTTATTTAGATGGACCTTAAATGTTCCATAACAGCTTGATGAAAAGCTCTCATATGTCAACAGTTAAGACTTTTATAATTGTCAATGGTTAAGTGCAGAATACTTGGATTCCTATCAAAATTCCGAGAAGACAGAGCTGGTCAACCCTGGTGCTTTGATTTAAGATCAATGTCCTCGGGAGAATTTTTTTGTGTAACTTTTTTTTGTGTGTGTGTGTTCCATGACACACATGCAATTATGTGTAATTATGTATTCACTGTCCCATCTGGCAGTGTGTGTCTGGTTGGGCTTAAATTTACATATCAAGTCCATACTTGTTTTCTGGAACGACTTCATCTTCAATTCCTGTAAATCAAACCAATTCCCCCTCTACACGTAACTCATGGTTAGCTTTGTGTCCTCTCTCGACTCTTGAAATGCTCCAATTTTGCCACAAAACATGGACTGAATAAGGAACTGGAATACCAGTGTAGTCGGTACAAAACCAAGAGTTGAATCTTAAAATCATTTCATTGGTTTGTGGTCTTCAGGGACAGCTCTCTAAAAACACAATCTAGAGTACCAGTGTTTTTCAGATGTATGTTGTATAAATATATGTAATCCTACTTATTAATCCATGACTTTGAACCCATTGAATGCTATTTCAGTTCTCCAACTTAATTTGCTACTCAAATCTTCTTTTTCAAAGCATTATTGAGTTGCTAAAAGCTGAAAATGATTTAAATAAAGCCATGTAGGCTAATTTGTCAAAATCTGTTACAATCCTGAAGAAAAAATGGTATTGTAAGGTCATATATATGAAAATCTAAGTAAATTATTTAGATATGATATGCAATGTGGTCAACCTCTTAAGATGTCGTGAATAAATCTCAGTCAGCTATCTTGTGAGAATTTAAGTTTTCATTTTAATAGATCTCTACAGTCTGCAACAAACGTGGTTCTTGAATCATTCTTTTCATGAGCATGTTATTAGGTTATTCTATATAATTTTTTAACCTCATTTTGATATGTCTGAAATCTAATTCATCATCCATCTCAGTGAATTATGTGTGAATGAAGCACATTTAATTTATCCCATTTAAGACATGAATTTAGGCAATTTTTAGCTTTAACATAAGAACACATTTGCCACTTGTCTTTGTACAAGTCCCTAGAAATGAAGATACGATGGCTCCACCTCCCTGAGGGAGCACCCAGTGTGGGTGTGCGCTCAGTATTTATAAAGGATCAACATGAATCAGTCAGGGACAGTGTGTGGTGACCATCTTTTTTGTCTTAGGGCTAATTATCTTGTATTGATAACAATGGACCTCACAACAGCTTTTGGAAAGCTTGTGAATATGATAAAACCAACTGCAGAAAAACTTCCATTTGATAATATAATCATCGGCTTGATACTACTAGGCATTGAAAGACTTGTGAATATGAATTTTGTTTGTCCTTGCATTAGGATTTGTAATATTATTACTTTTATTGCACTTTCGATCATACCAACGCTTTTTTTATTCGGACTCATGTTAACTATCTTTAAGCCAGTTTGCAGCTGCAACACAAACTGTTGCTGTTGTGATGCTGTTCGAGAATGCTGCAAGCGAACATGGACCATGGTACAGTGCTGTGTCCCATCTCTGGTGTGGGCAGCGCTGGTGCTTCTCGATGGCAAATACTTGTCATGTGCACTGTCTGACTGGGAAGGCAAATCTGAAGAAATACATCTACCAGGGTGCGCACCTAAAAACGCTACAGACGTGGAGAAATTAAGGAACAGCTGGTGTACATCCTTGGTGAGTAGTTAATATGGCTATATATTTTCATCCATTTGTTTTTAATAGTGACAAAATCATTTGTCTGCTGGTCTAATGACAGGGCTCTGTTTCGACAGTCTAAATATTGTTTAACATTTGACACAGAACGTGAGTTTTCCAATTTAAAACAAACAAATAAACAAACAAAACAATGATAATAAAAGCATTATTATGTACAGCCCATGATATTCAGTTTTGAAAATTTGGAATAAAGCGGAAAATCTTGGTCATGGCGTTTTCAGTGTGCTTGTTTCTTGTTTTATATTTCTCATTTGTTTAGGCTGGTGAGAGAGATAGGTGATGAGAAAGTGAATTTAAATATGCCAGCCATACATATGATTTTCCTTCATTAAGACATAAGGCCCATTCTGATAACTATCTACTTTTTTTTTATGTTATGTGTCACACTCTTGCTTAGAGTGTGGGCTATCTGATTCTGTTCATACTCAGTGTGATAGCAGTCATCATGGGCTGCCGTAAAATCAGAAGGAATGACAAGAGCAGTCCTGGATCCAAACCCAGTCAGAACACCGCGGGAGGGAGGGACACAGAGACGATTAACCTCTGAACCAGAGAAAGTTCAACAGCTGAAGAAATCTAGTTTATGATGTCATGACCCTTCCTGATCTGTTTGTAGTTGCTTTGTGGAGTTTTGCTTTTTGCAGGTGGATGATGGGTGGAGTAGCTTAACTCAGCACTGACTGGCTACATCGGCATGCTATGTTTCCCAGTGCACAAAACACTGCCTCCTCTCTTGACTCTTCACCCCCTCTGCCTATCTTGGTCTAATTTTGTGGGAGAAACTATGTGACGTGAACTGACAGATTCTTTATGGCTTACTGTTATTCTTAATTATCAATCAAAACTTTGTTCAATGTTACTTTCCATGTGTGGATTCCTATCATTGTCACACACTTTCGGCCAGTTTGTAAAAGTGATGTGAGAAGAAATTAAATTGTAAATTGTAAATACGTTTCTTGACCCCTCCCATTCCTGTTGCCCTATTAATCTTCCCATCCACCCTAATCTCTTTCTCTTCCATGCATACCATAATCAAGAAGTGAGTGACAGTAAAACTGAACTGCACAAACATCAATTGTTGCATTCAGACTTGCATTTATAATTTCATTTGATGGCTGTCCTCTACATTTTAACAATTATCACCTTGCAATTTATATGATTTTTGTTGTTATTGTTGTTATTAAAGGATTTTCATTTCTTGAGTGTCTGTTGAGTAAAATTCAACCAACCTATAGTCATCGTCAATTATTTAGTTGGTAGTTAGTATAGTAGGTTGTCGATGTAATCATATCTACTGTCGTATGTAAATCAGTTTTTACATATTTGAAGCAGTTTGAATTTGTTTGTGGAACATTTTTGTCTTCC
>NC_044502.1:42144104-42156604 GCF_902362185.1 Chanos chanos
AGTTCATAAAACTTAGTTAAAAATAAAAATAGAGAATGAGAGAGAGAGATGAAAAGTACAGTATGAGAATGTGGAAATATATGTCATACTTGAATATATGCCAATATTAAATCAATTTGATGCTTTGAAGGCACAAAAATTGCTTTGCCAGCGAATATTAGGTTAGAAAACACAACATTTGACCTATTTAACGTGACTTCCGGTATAAACCGTGCCCACTTCTGGTCTGCTATCCCAATACAGATACAGAGACAGATCATTTTGTTCATTGAACAGTTACAGATACAGATACAGATACAGATAATGATGTTTCTGTACACCTCTAGTACAGACACCCAGTTCACCGCTCCCCGAGTGGTACAGACTAAATAGTTTTACTCAGGCCTTGACTTCTACATGACAAATGCTCTCTGTTCTCACACACAGGCACATCCTTGTAGCATATGGTAATTGTTCTAACATACAGATACACTCTTGCGGCATATAGTAACTAAGCAAGCACAGATCCCTATCATATTAATACTTCATCATGACGATAGTCATGAGGCACTGTTTCAGAACAAGTTGGACGAACTAAGGACTTGGACCCTCACACAGAAAAGGCTTATGGACTGTAACCTCATGTTTTTTACAGAAACATGGCTAAACAATGATGTCCCAAACAACGTGGTGGAACTAGAGGGGCGCACGGTCTTCAGGGCTGACAGAGCTGCAGTAGCAACAGGTAAAAGCAGGGGTGGTGGTTTATGCATCTATTTGTATAAATCATGGTGCACTGACTCTGCTATTGCTGACACTTATTGCTCTACTGATCTGGAATACCTGATTATTAAGTGCAGACCTTTTTATCTACCTCGAGAGTTTTCGTGCATCATTGCTGCTGCAGTTTATATACCACCGGATGCTAATGCTAAAGTGAAGCATGAAAGACCTCAGTGCCACTATTAGCAAGCTACAATCACTGCATCCAGACGGGGCCTTTATTGTTGCTGGGGACTTCAATCACTGCAACCTGCGTACTGTGCTTCCATGATTTCATCAAAATGTCTCATGCATCACAAGGGGACATAAAACCTTGGATCATGTCTACACAAATGTGGCTACAAAGCCACTCCCCTGAGCTTACAGCTCAGCCAGGGCCAACCTGAGGAGGGGAATCTCCCAAGCGAAATACAAATACAAACACAGGATCGAGAAGCACTTCAACTCCTCGGACACCCAGCGCATGTGGCAGGGCATACAGACCATCACGGACTACAAACCACCCAGTACTGTGCCCCCATCCAGCTCGGCCTCCCTCCCTGACGAGCTCAACCATTTCTACGCTCGCTTTGACCAGGAAAATAAAGAGGTCACCCTCAAAGCGGATCTCCCCCTGTGGCAGGGTGAAACCGAACAGGGGTTCGGGTCGCCCAAAAATGCACCAAAAATAAACAAAAAAAAAATGGCTCCGCCGCAAATAGCACGTAGGTGCAGGGTGTTTTATTTACAGTGCAACAAAGAAAAAACCCAGTTCCAACCAAAGTGAAGAAAAATGTCCAAAATGTCAATTATTTACAGGAAACAAAAAAAAAAGTATATATATTTACAAAAAACACAAAAACAAACAAACAAACAAACAAAAATATATATAGGTAAACAAATAAATAAACCAATAAACAAACAAATCGCTACTTTCAATTTCACTTTCCACTCACTTCAATTCTCCACAGCTACACTCTGTCACTCTCCTGACTCCCTCAACATACAATGATTGGAATCCCTCTTTTCATTCATAAGCCCCTCCCCCAGAACATACCACCTTTGTTCTGTTTAAAAATAAAAATAATATTGCCCATCCTAATAATTTTAGTGTACAAACAGAATTACCACAACTTTTATATACATTTTATACACATAATTTATACATTCACAATTTCACCTATCCCCATAATTTCCATAAATCATCACACTCGAACGAAAAACCCCTTTTCACTGGAGTGGCCCCTTCCCCCGTGGGCATCACGCAAGCGCCACTCCAGCTAAACCACATAAATGAACTCGGGTTTCTGCAGCTCTGTTTGGTCCTCCCCTGCACCGGTAGTTGTACCCCGCTGTAGTACAGACAAACAGACACACGGACAGAGGAAACAAGGAACGGAGGAAGACAAGACGAACAAAATCCTATAACAAAACAAAAGACATTTAAACCAAACGCTAAGTACAATAAAGACGGGACCAAACATTTCAATGAGTAATTGTGCGTGTTTGTAACATGATAAAGACGGTAACGGTAAAACAAACAACAGTAAAGACGCTAACAAACATTTAGGTGTAATTTAGGGTGTTTGTGGGGTGTTTTAACCTGTAAGATTGTGAACGTGAATTGGAAATGTTTGTGTGTATGAAACCGGGTAACCTGCTGCGCGCTTCGAGTGTGCACCCTCGAAGCTAACGCATTATGTTATCGGAATATGTGTATTATAGATATGTATGAATGGCGTACACGTAACAGGACATAAACACGAACAAACAAAGTACAACTGAGGGAAGTGGCTAGTTTGTGGGGAAAAGACGCCGCCCGCGGCCTGAGACAGAGCCCTCTGTCACACCCCCCCTGGTGAACTGCCTCTCTCACTTTCCAGCTCTGTGCCACCCTGAGCAGGGTGAATGCACGGAGAGCAGCTGGTCCAGATGGAATACCTGTGCTCAGAGTCTGTGCAGGGCAGCTGGCTGGGGTCCTCACGGACATTTTCAAGACTGCCACCATCGTGCCGGTTCCAAAGCGCTCCACTGCAACGGCCTTGAATGACTTCCGCACAGTTGCACTCACCCCCATCATTGCAAAGTGCTTTGAGAGACTGGTTCTAACTCATCTCACCTGGTCCCTGAACTCCTCCATCCTCATCAAAAAGGCACAACAGCGGCTTTACTTCCTGCGGAGCCTTAAGAAAGCTCATCTGTGTTCCAAGATACTGGTGGGCTTTTACCGCTGTACCATTGAGAGCACACTCACCAACTGCATCTCAGTGTGGTATGGCAATTGCTCCTCAGCAGACCGTAAAGCACTCCAGCGGGTGGTGAAAACTGCCCAATGGATCACCGGCACCCAACTGCCCACCATTGAGAACATTTACACTAAACGCTGCCTGGGCCAGGTGAAAAGCATCATCAAGGATGCATCCCACCCTAACCACGGACTCTTTACCCTCCTCCGATCTGGCAGGCGTTACAAGAGCCTCCGCTCCCGCACCAGCCGGCTCAGGAAGAGCTTCTTTCATGAGGCTGTGACCCTGCTGAACTCCACACCACACTCCACTGCACTATCTCTGTACTATATGCACTGTTTTCTGCTCTTTTGCACTGGCTTTACCTCTCATGCTGTTCAGAGTACCCTATTTAAACTGTACATACAACATACTGTAAATAGTTTGTCTATTATGTATATTCAACCCATACATATACACTCCTCTGTCTACTCTGTCAGCTTCACCTCTGTGTATAACATAATTAATATATATACATGTACATATCTGTATATATTGCTCACCACTGTCTATAATGCTGTACATACTGTAAGATATAGCATCACTTACTGCAGTACTCACTATACCTGCACTTATCTGTAAATAATACTATGCTTTGCACTTCTGGTTAGATGCTACTGCATTTCATTGGCTTTGCACCTGTACTCTGCACAATGTCAGTAAAGTTGAATCTAATCTAATCTAATCTAAATTGCCCCATAGGTGTAAGTGTCTGTATGTCTTGCACATTTCATTCCCTGCTAATGACTGGAGTTTGTTTAGAAACAAACTTCAGAGAGACCATAAAGTCCCTGGTTTAGACAGTGTCTACAACGCTGTGTGGAATAGTGTGACACTGTGAAAAAGCTAACACATATTTGCTAATCGCCTTGAAAAGGGTCCTGATGATCCTGATGTTGAGAGGATCATGCATGACCTAAAAGTTATGTTTCTTTGGAAAGACATGCCTGTTCTACGTGATGTTTTCAAAAAGACAGACAGGTTGTTCAAATGGGGTGATGCTTTGGATAGATACCAAGACATTAAAAGTAAAACTTTTGTGGGGGTCCAATGTCAATTACCAGAGCACTTTGAAAAGGTACAAAACTTTCAGCCCTTCTAATCTTACGGAACATTCATCTTACTTGAGACATTTGTGTGTTGATCACTATTCACCTGTTAAATCCACAAAATAGTTTTGTAATAACTAACCATTACAAAGAAAATCACAGGCTGTTCTCAGTTTCATTCAGTCAGTCAGTCAGTCAGTCAGTCAGTCAGTCAGTCAGTCAGTCAGTCATTCAGTCAGTCAGTCAGTCAGTCAGTCATTCATTCAGTCTCATTTACTGGCCCTTGTTTTTTTGGGGACACCTTACCAAGACCATGACCTTATGGACCATGACCTTCCCCGCTGCAGCCCACAAATCAAAAGCTTGATAAACACGTTCTTCTTCTAGTTTAAAATGCGGATCACTGCCACACAAGCGGACACACAAGCACCTACCGAAGCAGAGTGTACGCTCGCTCTTTAACATACAAACAAATATAGCTATTGGACGTTGCGGAAATGGTCATTGTTGTGGGATATACAAAACATTCTGGTAAAATAAAACAGTCAGGTGAATTGGAGATACCAATAGGTGTGAATGTCTGTGTGTCTTGCACATTTCTTGCACATTATTGATTGGATAGCAAAGCCTGCAACACATTGCTGAGACCAGAAGTTGTAGGCTGTGCTATTCAATCAATTCCACCACACACTCTTATGCTCCTACTCTTCTATTATATTTTTATATTTCTACGGTTCTGTACATTCTCTTTATTGCTCATGTACATATATATTCCCTTATATATCTCCCTATATTACCCCAATATATACCTTTATTGTTCTTCCATTATTATTATTTTTATTTAACTACTACATTTGCAAGCTGAGCTGGCCCCCGAGCCCAAGAAGTTCATTGATGATAATGATGTCCACATTGTTATCTAGTAAATGACAATAAAACTTGAAACTTGAACTTGAAACAATGATCAACAATCACAAGGCACAAACAAAAAGTCAGGTGTTAAGTGTTGTTTTGATAAAAACCATTCATTTCAGTTGGATGTTTGCCAAAGTCAGGCTCAGGGAAACTATTGAACATCAATTCTCTGTTGACCCCTTCCTTCTTGGACACATCTTAGTGTGCATCTAAAGGTCTGAAAGCACCTATACATGCAGGTTGAAGATAAACTTTTATTTGAACTTAAACCATGATAGGAACTAGAATAAACTCATTATTACTGTATCAAGCACACAAAGGAAATTGCAGCCACTAAGAACTGAATTCAGACTGCATGTTCAAAACACCAGCAATTTAACTGTGGGTCCAAAGGATCGAAGCCTTACTAAGGTGTGCCCAAGAAAGAAGGGTCAACAGAGAATTAATGTTCAATAGTTTCCCGGAGCCTGACTTTGGCAAACATACAACTGAAACCAATGGTTTTTATCAAAACAACACTGAACACTTGACTTTTTGTTTGTGCCTTGTGAATGCTGATCATTGATTGAATAGTACAGCCTACAACTTCTGGTCTCAGCAATGTGCTGCAGGCTGCAGGTTGTGCAAGACAAACAGACATTCACACCTTGGGGCAATTAAGTATCTCCAATTCACCTGACTGGTTTTTTTTTCCCAGTATTGTGTATCCCACAACAATGACCATTTCTGCAACGTCCAATAGCTATATTTGTTTGTACGTTAAAGAGGGAGGTCAGTCTTTTGGATTGTGAGACACAGGCGGCTGCAGGGGGAGCTCAATACCATACAAAGCATTGTGTTATAGCATTTTACAATCACTCATCCTCACCCACACACACATACACACACACACACACACACACACACACACAAACCATCATTTTACAATCACTTATCCTCACCCACACACACACACACACACACATATGCATGTACATATGCACACAATCACACAATGACAAACACCAGCATATGCACACCAATGCGCACATTACTCATACTCACACATGTTCCCACACCAAAAACATTGCTATTCTCATCACAGAAAAAGTAAAAAAAAAAAAGTCCAAAATGCAAAATTACACACTACACGCAAGAGCACTTTAATTTATCAAGTTACCACATTACCATTTGAATAATTTTTCCCCCTTAAATTACATACTGCACTGAAGTCAATACTGCAGAAATTCCTACAAAGAATGGACGATGAATGAAAGAGTGCATGAGATGGCAAATGACTGAGTGAGTGAGTGAATGAATGAGTGAATGAGTGAAGAGTGAGTGAATGAGTAAGTGAGTGAGTGATTGAGTGAATAACTATGAATTATCAGTAAGGTGAATGATCAGTAACGGGAAAAGGGGGAGGCAGGTCAGGGGGGTGTGGAGGAAGCAGACGGCCTGAAGTCAACATAAATAGCAGCACCCCAGTCCCTCAATCAGTCAGCAGTCAAACAGCAGAAATACAGAGAAGACCATTGTGAAGAACCGTGGAACAAAAGACCTGAAAGACAGATCATCATCACCATCAAACTCACCTTCGAACAAACTCTGAAAGCGCTCAATCAGGACTGGAAACTCACAGCATCCTAACATCAACAAAAATGAAGTACATTATCGTGTGTCTTGCTGCCACAGTTATCATTGCTTTCCTTTGTAACTTGGAGACATCAGCTGTTCCTCTCTCTGAGGTAAGTTTTACAGTCTATACCAGACAATGTTTGGAGACTGGGCTTAAATTGAGATGGTTATTACTGCAGTCAAGTTGCTGCCATCACTGTCAAGTTAGTATTGGCTAAAACAGCTATTAATCTTTTCCAACATACGATTCACTCTTTTCCAGACACAGGTGGATGAACCAAGCAACAATGAAGTCCTGCCTGAGATGGAATTAACTGAGACATCACAGGGGCTGCCTTCGGTAAGACACTATTCCCCAAGAGAAAAATAAGTTAATTAGTCCTTAAACCTTATTAAATAAGTTGTACATAGTAGCCATGATATGTAATTGCTATAAGGTAGCTAAAATAATAATAATAATAATAATAATAATAATAATAATAATAATAATAATAATAATAATAACAGGTGGATGAACCAAGCAACAGTGAAGTCCTGCCTGAGATGGAATTAACTGAGACATCAGAGGGGCTGCCTTCGGTAAGACACTATTTTCCAAGTTAATAACAAGTTAATTAGTCCTAAAGCCCACTAAAAAAGTTATACATAGCAGCCATGATATGCTATTGTAATAAGATAGCTAATATAATAATAATAATAATAATAATAATAATAATAATAATTATAATTATAATAATAATAAAGGAGAAGGACAACAATGACGATGATGATGATGATGATGATGATAACAATGATGATGATCTCTTCTCTCTCTCCCTCTCTCTCTCTCTCTTTCTCTCTCCCTCTGTCACACACACAAACAAACACATATACACCATTCACAGTACTTCAGAGTGAACCAGAGCCGTCGTTGCTGGATCTGTTGCAGCTGCTGCCCCGGCATGCGAGGCTGTGGAACGTGCTGCAGATGGTAACTCCCTTGGAACAATCTTCCATGGTACCAGGCCTGAAAGCAGGAGCGTCGGAGATATCCCCAATTTTTTTTAGTTTTTCCCATAAAAAAATTTAAAAAAAGAAAAAAGTATATCTTATTGTGTATGTTTCTCGATTTATGCAAATCATAAAATCTTACAACAATGACAACGTTATGTCAGAGAATTTCTGGTTATGATTAGATTAAGTGTCAAACCATCATGCAACATATTTCCTTTCTGCCTCCTGTCATTCCAAGAATGCAAGTGTTGTATTGCAGGGTCACACCTGATAGGCTTTAAGATAATGATCCAAATAATCCTAAAATACCAGATAGCTTCATAAGATAGATATCCTAAATTAGCGTGCTTGCTCCTGGCATGACCTAAAAGTTATGTTTCTTTGGAAAGACATGCCTGTTCTACGTGACCTTTTCAAAAAGACAAACAGGTTGTTCAAATGGGGTGATGCTTTGGATAGATACCAAGACATTAAAAGTAAAACTTTTGTGGGGGTCCAATGTCAATTACCAGAGCACTTTGAAAAGGTACAAAACTTTCAGCCCTTCTAATCTTACGGAACATTCATCTTACTTGAGACATTTGTGTGTTGATCACTATTCACCTGTTAAATCCACAAAATAGTTTTGTAATAACTAACCATTACAAAGAAAATCACAGGCTGTTCTCAGTTTCATTCAGTCAGTCAGTCAGTCAGTCAGTCAGTCAGTCAGTCAGTCAGTCATTCAGTCAGTCAGTCAGTCATTCATTCAGTCTCATTTACTGGCCCTTGTTTTTTTGGGGACACCTTACCAAGACCATGACCTTATGGACCATGACCTTCCCCGCTGCAGCCCACAAATCAAAAGCTTGATAAACACGTTCTTCTTCTAGTTTAAAATGCGGATCACTGCCACACAAGCGGACACACAAGCACCTACCGAAGCAGAGTGTACGCTCGCTCTTTAACATACAAACAAATATAGCTATTGGACGTTGCGGAAATGGTCATTGTTGTGGGATATACAAAACATTCTGGTAAAATAAAACAGTCAGGTGAATTGGAGATACCAATAGGTGTGAATGTCTGTGTGTCTTGCACATTTCTTGCACATTATTGATTGGATAGCAAAGCCTGCAACACATTGCTGAGACCAGAAGTTGTAGGCTGTGCTATTCAATCAATTCCACCACACACTCTTATGCTCCTACTCTTCTATTATATTTTTATATTTCTACGGTTCTGTACATTCTCTTTATTGCTCATGTACATATATATTCCCTTATATATCTCCCTATATTACCCCAATATATACCTTTATTGTTCTTCCATTATTATTATTTTTATTTAACTACTACATTTGCAAGCTGAGCTGGCCCCCGAGCCCAAGAAGTTCATTGATGATAATGATGTCCACATTGTTATCTAGTAAATGACAATAAAACTTGAAACTTGAACTTGAAACAATGATCAACAATCACAAGGCACAAACAAAAAGTCAGGTGTTAAGTGTTGTTTTGATAAAAACCATTCATTTCAGTTGGATGTTTGCCAAAGTCAGGCTCAGGGAAACTATTGAACATCAATTCTCTGTTGACCCCTTCCTTCTTGGACACATCTTAGTGTGCATCTAAAGGTCTGAAAGCACCTATACATGCAGGTTGAAGATAAACTTTTATTTGAACTTAAACCATGATAGGAACTAGAATAAACTCATTATTACTGTATCAAGCACACAAAGGAAATTGCAGCCACTAAGAACTGAATTCAGACTGCATGTTCAAAACACCAGCAATTTAACTGTGGGTCCAAAGGATCGAAGCCTTACTAAGGTGTGCCCAAGAAAGAAGGGTCAACAGAGAATTAATGTTCAATAGTTTCCCGGAGCCTGACTTTGGCAAACATACAACTGAAACCAATGGTTTTTATCAAAACAACACTGAACACTTGACTTTTTGTTTGTGCCTTGTGAATGCTGATCATTGATTGAATAGTACAGCCTACAACTTCTGGTCTCAGCAATGTGCTGCAGGCTGCAGGTTGTGCAAGACAAACAGACATTCACACCTTGGGGCAATTAAGTATCTCCAATTCACCTGACTGGTTTTTTTTTCCCAGTATTGTGTATCCCACAACAATGACCATTTCTGCAACGTCCAATAGCTATATTTGTTTGTACGTTAAAGAGGGAGGTCAGTCTTTTGGATTGTGAGACACAGGCGGCTGCAGGGGGAGCTCAATACCATACAAAGCATTGTGTTATAGCATTTTACAATCACTCATCCTCACCCACACACACATACACACACACACACACACACACACACACAAACCATCATTTTACAATCACTTATCCTCACCCACACACACACACACACACACATATGCATGTACATATGCACACAATCACACAATGACAAACACCAGCATATGCACACCAATGCGCACATTACTCATACTCACACATGTTCCCACACCAAAAACATTGCTATTCTCATCACAGAAAAAGTAAAAAAAAAAAAGTCCAAAATGCAAAATTACACACTACACGCAAGAGCACTTTAATTTATCAAGTTACCACATTACCATTTGAATAATTTTTCCCCCTTAAATTACATACTGCACTGAAGTCAATACTGCAGAAATTCCTACAAAGAATGGACGATGAATGAAAGAGTGCATGAGATGGCAAATGACTGAGTGAGTGAGTGAATGAATGAGTGAATGAGTGAAGAGTGAGTGAATGAGTAAGTGAGTGAGTGATTGAGTGAATAACTATGAATTATCAGTAAGGTGAATGATCAGTAACGGGAAAAGGGGGAGGCAGGTCAGGGGGGTGTGGAGGAAGCAGACGGCCTGAAGTCAACATAAATAGCAGCACCCCAGTCCCTCAATCAGTCAGCAGTCAAACAGCAGAAATACAGAGAAGACCATTGTGAAGAACCGTGGAACAAAAGACCTGAAAGACAGATCATCATCACCATCAAACTCACCTTCGAACAAACTCTGAAAGCGCTCAATCAGGACTGGAAACTCACAGCATCCTAACATCAACAAAAATGAAGTACATTATCGTGTGTCTTGCTGCCACAGTTATCATTGCTTTCCTTTGTAACTTGGAGACATCAGCTGTTCCTCTCTCTGAGGTAAGTTTTACAGTCTATACCAGACAATGTTTGGAGACTGGGCTTAAATTGAGATGGTTATTACTGCAGTCAAGTTGCTGCCATCACTGTCAAGTTAGTATTGGCTAAAACAGCTATTAATCTTTTCCAACATACGATTCACTCTTTTCCAGACACAGGTGGATGAACCAAGCAACAATGAAGTCCTGCCTGAGATGGAATTAACTGAGACATCACAGGGGCTGCCTTCGGTAAGACACTATTCCCCAAGAGAAAAATAAGTTAATTAGTCCTTAAACCTTATTAAATAAGTTGTACATAGTAGCCATGATATGTAATTGCTATAAGGTAGCTAAAATAATAATAATAATAATAATAATAATAATAATAATAATAATAATAATAACAGGTGGATGAACCAAGCAACAGTGAAGTCCTGCCTGAGATGGAATTAACTGAGACATCAGAGGGGCTGCCTTCGGTAAGACACTATTTTCCAAGTTAATAACAAGTTAATTAGTCCTAAAGCCCACTAAAAAAGTTATACATAGCAGCCATGATATGCTATTGTAATAAGATAGCTAATATAATAATAATAATAATAATAATAATAATAATAATAATAATTATAATTATAATAATAATAAAGGAGAAGGACAACAATGACGATGATGATGATGATGATGATGATAACAATGATGATGATCTCTTCTCTCTCTCCCTCTCTCTCTCTCTCTTTCTCTCTCCCTCTGTCACACACACAAACAAACACATATACACCATTCACAGTACTTCAGAGTGAACCAGAGCCGTCGTTGCTGGATCTGTTGCAGCTGCTGCCCCGGCATGCGAGGCTGTGGAATGTGCTGCAGATGGTAACTCCTTTGGAACAATCTTCCATGGTACCAGGCCTGAAAGCAGGAGCGTCGGAGATATCCCCAATTTTTTTTAGCTTTTCCCATAAAAAAATTAAAAAAAAGAAAAAAGTATATCTTATTGTGTATGTTTCTCGATTTATGCAAATCATAAAATCTTACAACAATGACAACGTTATGTCAGAGAATTTCTGGTTATGATTAGATTAAGTGTCAAACCATCATGCAACATATTTCCTTTCTGCGTCCTGTCATTCCAAGAATGCAAGTGTTGTATTCCAGGGTCACACCTGATAGGCTTTAAGATAATGATCCAAATAATCCTAAAATACCAGATAGCTTCATAAGATAGATATCCTAAATTAGCGTGCTTGCTCCTGGCATGACCTAAAAGTTATGTTTCTTTGGAAAGACATGCCTGTTCTACGTGACCTTTTCAAAAAGACAGACAGGTTGTTCAAATGGGGTGATGCTTTGGATAGATACCAAGACATTAACAGTAAAACTTTTGTGGGGGTCCAATGTCAATTACCAGAGCACTTTGAAAAGGTACAAAACTTTCAGCCCTTCTAATCTTACGGAACATTCATCTTACTTGAGACATTTGTGTGTTGATCACTATTCACCTGTTAAATCCATGCAATAGTTTTGGTAATAACTAAACATTACAAAGGAAGATGTTTAAAGAAAATCACAGGCCGTCCTCAGTTTCATTCATTCAGTCATGCCTATAACACGCAAGAAAAATCAACGGAGGGCGGGACTGAATATTTCTATTTGCAATTCAGGACTCCTCTCAATCAGCTAGGGCCTGTCACCAAAAATGGATCTCTACAAGCAAGTGGATCCGGTGATACCTTGTGTATGGATGTTGCAAACAATGGTCCATGTCTTAAGCAATGTAAATATGTATTTTGTCAC
>NC_044502.1:42161604-42169104 GCF_902362185.1 Chanos chanos
TAAGGGGATGGCAACAACAAAAATATAGTAAGTTTAATTACAACAGGGGTTCAACAATGTGACGAGTGTCTGTAGTCCGGAGAAGAAGTCCTCTCACCATGACAGTTTGGCCGTGTTTAAATATCCCTCAGTATATATCCTACACTTTCTGACAACCTATCGGTCAAAACGATTTATGAGCCCTGTGATTTATGAACCCTCCCTCAGCTTGATCGACAGGTGTAAGGGACATTTGGAGTCCCCTGTAATGAGAGTTGCTAATTCTCAGAGACAACAAACTTCAGATGTGATGAATCATTTACCTTTATTTCATGCACATGGAAATAATATTTCATGTTTTGCATATTTCATGTGTTGGGATTCCAGGATAACCTTTCAGAGAACATAGGATAATTGATGCTGTGCGTTATTATTTGGGAAAAAAACATGATTGACATGTCTGTGCGTCAGCCACTGTGTTTCTTCAAATCGATTCAAATAATTGTGAATGACCACGGGACGAAATTGCCCATTCTGTTTGCAACATTGGACTTTGATTTCACCAAGCAGTCCTTTCATTTACTATATATTATTGAAAAGTCATTGCTACTGTAGTCGCTCCCACCAAATGAGGTGCGGGACCCAGCGAGAGAAAAGTCTGGTGTGGCAGCTGGAGTAACCCTGCAACCTATACATCAAAACGAAGCTTCGAACCTGTAGTTTTTAACCGTATGTGTTAATTTCCTCCATTTAGAACAACACAAAACAAAACAAAAAAAAACCCAGTCGAAAGTTGTTTCATTCACTACACATTATTGAAAAGTTATCGCTGTATTCTGTAGCCGTCCCCACTGAGTAAGCGCAAACTATTTTTGTAAAATAGTAATTCACAGCGCACTGTAGTAACATTAGCACATCAAGAATTGCGAACACAGCAGCATTGGAATTTAAGATTATTCCCTTGAACTGAGGGATATTTTTCTATTTATTTTTGCTGTAAATAGTTTCTATTTCCAATACAAAAAAAAACTTTCGATTTTTAAAACATTTTTTCAGTTTCTGATTGTTCAGTGTCTCCCAGTTAAAGGGGTGGAGGTGGTAGGGTCCAGACAGTTCATAAAACTTAGTTAAAAATAAAAATAGAGAATGAGAGAGAGAGATGAAAAGTACAGTATGAGAATGTGGAAATATATGTCATACTTGAATATATGCCAATATTAAATCAATTTGATGCTTTGAAGGCACAAAAATTGCTTTGCCAGCGAATATTAGGTTAGAAAACACAACATTTGACCTATTTAACGTGACTTCCGGTATAAACCGTGCCCACTTCTGGTCTGCTATCCCAATACAGATACAGAGACAGATCATTTTGTTCATTGAACAGTTACAGATACAGATACAGATAATGATGTTTCTGTACACCTCTAGTACAGACACCCAGTTCACCGCTCCCCGAGTGGTACAGACTAAATAGTTTTACTCAGGCCTTGACTTCTACATGACAAATGCTCTCTGTTCTCACACACAGGCACATCCTTGTAGCATATGGTAATTGTTCTAACATACAGATACACTCTTGTGGCATATAGTAACTAAGCAAGCACAGATCCCTATCATATTAATACTTCATCATGACGATAGTCATGAGGCACTGTTTCAGAACAAGTTGGACGAACTAAGGACTTGGACCCTCACACAGAAAAGGCTTATGGACTGTAACCTCATGTTTTTTACAGAAACATGGCTAAACAATGATGTCCCAAACAACGTGGTGGAACTAGAGGGGCGCACGGTCTTCAGGGCTGACAGAGCTGCAGTAGCAACAGGTAAAAGCAGGGGTGGTGGTTTATGCATCTATTTGTATAAATCATGGTGCACTGACTCTGCTAATGCTGACACTTATTGCTCTACTGATCTGGAATACCTGATTATTAAGTGCAGACCTCTTTATCTACCTCGAGAGTTTTCGTGCATCATTGCTGCTGCAGTTTATATACCACCGGATGCTAATGCTAAAGTGAAGCATGAAAGACCTCAGTGCCACTATTAGCAAGCTACAATCACTGCATCCAGACGGGGCCTTTATTGTTGCTGGGGACTTCAATCACTGCAACCTGCGTACTGTGCTTCCACGATTTCATCAAAATGTCTCATGCATCACAAGGGGACATAAAACCTTGGATCATGTCTACACAAATGTGGCTACAAAGCCACTCCCCTGAGCTTACAGCTCAGCCAGGGCCAACCTGAGGAGGGGAATCTCCCAAGCGAAATACAAATACAAACACAGGATCGAGAAGCACTTCAACTCCTCGGACACCCAGCGCATGTGGCAGGGCATACAGACCATCACGGACTACAAACCACCCAGTACTGTGCCCCCATCCAGCTCGGCCTCCCTCCCTGACGAGCTCAACCACTTCTACGCTCGCTTTGACCAGGAACATAAAGAGGTCACCCTCAAAGCGGATCTCCCCCCCTGGTGAACTGCCTCTCTCACTTTCCAGCTCTGTGCCACCCTGAGCAGGGTGAATGCACGGAGAGCAGCTGGTCCAGATGGAATACCTGTGCTCAGAGTCTGTGCAGGGCAGCTGGCTGGGGTCCTCACGGACATTTTCAAGACTGCCACCATCGTGCCGGTTCCAAAGCGCTCCACTGCAACGGCCTTGAATGACTTCCGCACAGTTGCACTCACCCCCATCATTGCAAAGTGCTTTGAGAGACTGGTTCTAACTCATCTCACCTGGTCCCTGAACTCCTCCATCCTCATCAAAAAGGCACAACAGCGGCTTTACTTCCTGCGGAGCCTTAAGAAAGCTCATCTGTGTTCCAAGATACTGGTGGGCTTTTACCGCTGTACCATTGAGAGCACACTCACCAACTGCATCTCAGTGTGGTATGGCAATTGCTCCTCAGCAGACCGTAAAGCACTCCAGCGGGTGGTGAAAACTGCCCAATGGATCACCGGCACCCAACTGCCCACCATTGAGAACATTTACACTAAACGCTGCCTGGGCCAGGTGAAAAGCATCATCAAGGATGCATCCCACCCTAACCACGGACTCTTTACCCTCCTCCGATCTGGCAGGCGTTACAAGAGCCTCCGCTCCCGCACCAGCCGGCTCAGGAAGAGCTTCTTTCATGAGGCTGTGACCCTGCTGAACTCCACACCACACTCCACTGCACTATCTCTGTACTATATGCACTGTTTTCTGCTCTTTTGCACTGGCTTTACCTCTCATGCTGTTCAGAGTACCCTATTTAAACTGTACATACAACATACTGTAAATAGTTTGTCTATTATGTATATTCAACCCATACATATACACTCCTCTGTCTACTCTGTCAGCTTCACCTCTGTGTATAACATAATTAATATATATACATGTACATATCTGTATATATTGCTCACCACTGTCTATAATGCTGTACATACTGTAAGATATAGCATCACTTACTGCAGTACTCACTATACCTGCACTTATCTGTAAATAATACTATGCTTTGCACTTCTGGTTAGATGCTACTGCATTTCATTGGCTTTGCACCTGTACTCTGCACAATGTCAATAAAGTTGAATCTAATCTAATCTAATCTAAATTGCCCCATAGGTGTAAGTGTCTGTATGTCTTGCACATTTCATTCCCTGCTAATGACTGGAGTTTGTTTAGAAACAAACTTCAGAGAGACCATAAAGTCCCTGGTTTAGACAGTGTCTACAACGCTGCGTGGAATAGTGTGACACTGCGAAAAAGCTAACACATATTTGCTAATCGCCTTGAAAAGGGTCCTGATGATCCTGATGTTGAGAGGATCATGCATGACCTAAAAGTTATGTTTCTTTGGAAAGACATGCCTGTTCTACGTGATGTTTTCAAAAAGACAGACAGGTTGTTCAAATGGGGTGATGCTTTGGATAGATACCAAGACATTAAAAGTAAAACTTTTGTGGGGGTCCAATGTCAATTACCAGAGCACTTTGAAAAGGTACAAAACTTTCAGCCCTTCTAATCTTACGGAACATTCATCTTACTTGAGACATTTGTGTGTTGATCACCATTCACCTGTTAAATCCACAAAATAGTTTTGTAATAACTAACCATTACAAAGAAAATCACAGGCTGTTCTCAGTTTCATTCAGTCAGTCAGTCAGTCAGTCAGTCAGTCAGTCAGTCATTCAGTCAGTCAGTCAGTCAGTCATTCATTCAGTCTCATTTACTGGCCCTTGTTTTTTTGGGGACACCTTACCAAGACCATGACCTTATGGACCATGACCTTCCCCGCTGCAGCCCACAAATCAAAAGCTTGATAAACACGTTCTTCTTCTAGTTTAAAATGCGGATCACTGCCACACAAGCGGACACACAAGCACCTACCGAAGCAGAGTGTACGCTCGCTCTTTAACATACAAACAAATATAGCTATTGGACGTTGCGGAAATGGTCATTGTTGTGGGATATACAAAAAATTCTGGTAAAATAAAACAGTCAGGTGAATTGGAGATACCAATAGGTGTGAATGTCTGTGTGTCTTGCACATTTCTTGCACATTATTGATTGGATAGCAAAGCCTGCAACACATTGCTGAGACCAGAAGTTGTAGGCTGTGCTATTCAATCAATTCCACCACACACTCTTATGCTCCTACTCTTCTATTATATTTTTATATTTCTACGGTTCTGTACATTCTCTTGCTCATGTACATATATATTCCCTTATATATCTCCCTATATTACCCCAATATATACCTTTATTGTTCTTCCATTATTATTATTTTTATTTAACTACTACATTTGCAAGCTGAGCTGGCCCCCGAGCCCAAGAAGTTCATTGATGATAATGATGTCCACATTGTTATCTAGTAAATGACAATAAAACTTGAAACTTGAACTTGAAACAATGATCAACAATCACAAGGCACAAACAAAAAGTCAGGTGTTAAGTGTTGTTTTGATAAAAACCATTCATTTCAGTTGGATGTTTGCCAAAGTCAGGCTCAGGGAAACTATTGAACATCAATTCTCTGTTGACCCCTTCCTTCTTGGACACATCTTAGTGTGCATCTAAAGGTCTGAAAGCACCTATACATGCAGGTTGAAGATAAACTTTTATTTGAACTTAAACCATGATAGGAACTAGAATAAACTCATTATTACTGTATGAAGCACACAAAGGAAATTGCAGCCACTAAGAACTGAATTCAGACTGCATGTTCAAAACACCAGCAATTTAACTGTGGGTCCAAAGGATCGAAGCCTTACTAAGGTGTGCCCAAGAAAGAAGGGTCAACAGAGAATTAATGTTCAATAGTTTCCCGGAGCCTGACTTTGGCAAACATCCAACTGAAACCAATGGTTTTTATCAAAACAACACTGAACACTTGACTTTTTGTTTGTGCCTTGTGAATGCTGATCATTGATTGAATAGTACAGCCTACAACTTCTGGTCTCAGCAATGTGCTGCAGGCTGCAGGTTGTGCAAGACAAACAGACATTCACACCTTGGGGCAATTAAGTATCTCCAATTCACCTGACTGGTTTTTTTTTCCCAGTATTGTGTATCCCACAACAATGACCATTTCTGCAACGTCCAATAGCTATATTTGTTTGTACGTTAAAGAGGGAGGTCAGTCTTTTGGATTGTGAGACACAGGCGGCTGCAGGGGGAGCTCAATACCATACAAAGCATTGTGTTATAGCATTTTACAATCACTCATCCTCACCCACACACACATACACACACACACACACACACACACACACACACACACACACAAACACACACACACACAAACCATCATTTTACAATCACTTATCCTCACCCACACACACACACACACACACATATGCATGTACATATGCACACAATCACACAATGACAAACACCAGCATATGCACACCAATGCGCACATTACTCATACTCACACATGTTCCCACACCAAAAACATTGCTATTCTCATCACAGAAAAAGTAAAAAAAAAAAAGTCCAAAATGCAAAATTACACACTACACGCAAGAGCACTTTAATTTATCAAGTTACCACATTACCATTTGAATCATTTCTCCCCCTTAAATTACATACTGCACTGAAGTCAATACTGCAGAAATTCCTACAAAGAATGGACGATGAATGAAAGAGTGCATGAGATGGCAAATGACTGAGTGAGTGAGTGAATGAATGAGTGAATGAGTGAAGAGTGAGTGAATGAGTAAGTGAGTGAGTGATTGAGTGAATAACTATGAATTATCAGTAAGGTGAATGATCAGTAACGGGAAAAGGGGGAGGCAGGTCAGGGGGGTGTGGAGGAAGCAGACGGCCTGAAGTCAACATAAATAGCAGCACCCCAGTCCCTCAATCAGTCAGCAGTCAAACAGCAGAAATACAGAGAAGACCATTGTGAAGAACCGTGGAACAAAAGACCTGAAAGACAGATCATCATCACCATCAAACTCACCTTCGAACAAACTCTGAAAGCGCTCAATCAGGACTGGAAACTCACAGCATCCTAACATCAACAAAAATGAAGTACATTATCGTGTGTCTTGCTGCCACAGTTATCATTGCTTTCCTTTGTAACTTGGAGACATCAGCTGTTCCTCTCTCTGAGGTAAGTTTTACAGTCTATACCAGACAATGTTTGGAGACTGGGCTTAAATTGAGATGGTTATTACTGCAGCCAAGTTGCTGCCATCACTGTCAAGTTAGTATTGGCTAAAACAGCTATTAATCTTTTCCAACATACGATTCACTCTGTTCCAGACACAGGTGGATGAACCAAGCAACAATGAAGTCCTGCCTGAGATGGAATTAACTGAGACATCACAGGGGCTGCCTTCGGTAAGACACTATTCCCCAAGAGAAAAATAAGTTAATTAGTCCTTAAACCTTATTAAATAAGTTGTACATAGTAGCCATGATATGTAATTGCTATAAGGTAGCTAAAATAATAATAATAATAATAATAATAATAATAATAATAATAATAATAATAACAGGTGGATGAACCAAGCAACAGTGAAGTCCTGCCTGAGATGGAATTAACTGAGACATCAGAGGGGCTGCCTTCGGTAAGACACTATTTTCCAAGTTAATAACAAGTTAATTAGTCCTAAAGCCCACTAAAAAAGTTATACATAGCAGCCATGATATGCTATTGTAATAAGATAGCTAATATAATAATAATAATAATAATAATAATAATAATAATTATAATTATAATAATAATAAAGGAGAAGGACAACAATGACGATGATGATGATGATGATGATGATGATAACAATGATGATGATCTCTTCTCTCTCTCCCTCTCTCTCTCTCTCTTTCTCTCTCCCTCTGTCACACACACAAACAAACACATATACACCATTCACAGTACTTCAGAGTGAACCAGAGCCGTCGTTGCTGGATCTGTTGCAGCTGCTGCCCCGGCATGCGAGGCTGTGGAATGTGCTGCAGATGGTAACTCCCTTGGAACAATCTTCCATGGTACCAGGCCTGAAAGCAGGAGCGTCGGAGATAT
>NC_044502.1:42174104-42179104 GCF_902362185.1 Chanos chanos
ATCTTACATGGGACCAGGCCTGAAAGCAGGAGCGTCGGAGATATCCCCAATTTTTTTTAGTTTTCTCCATAAAAAGAAAAAAATAAAATAAAAATGAAAAAAGTATATCTCATTGTGTCTGTTTCTTGATTTATGCAAATCATAAAATCTTACAACAATGACAACGTTATGTCAGAAAATTTCTGGTTATGATTAGATTAAGTGTCAAACCATCAAGCAACATGTTTCCTTTCTGCGTCCCGTCATTCCAAGAATGTAAGTGTTGTATTGCAGGGTCACACCTGGTAGACTTTGAGATAATGATCCAAATAATCCTAAAATACTAGATAGCTTCATAAGACAGATATCCTAATGTTAGCTAAGAGCAAACCTAGGATGTCTGGCTATCTGGTTTATGGGCACAAACTACCTTACCTGAACACCAGAATAAATATAAATAAAAGACAAAGAACTTCCCAAACTCCCTCATTAACAAAAAACTGAGCTAAAATGGGGAAGAAAACAAATGGCACCCAACCTTCTTACGTCCTCCAAAAACTAAGAGAAAAAGAAAGAAATAAAGCTTAAATCGAAAATATAGTACATTCACATAAAACATACACAGACCTACAACCAACTACAAGGTCAAAAAGAAATAAGGGGATGGCAACAACAAAAATACAGTAAGTTTAATACAACAGGGGTTCAACAATGTGACGAGTGTCTGTAGTCCGGAGAAGAAGTCCTCTCACCATGACAGTTTGGCCGTGTTTAAATATCCCTCAGTATATATCCTACACTTTCCGACAACCTATCGGTCAAAACGATTTATGAGCCCTGTGATTTATGAACCCTCCCTCAGCTTGATCGACAGGTGTAAGGGACATTTGGAGTCCCCTGTAATGAGAGTTGCTAATTCTCAGAGACAACAAACTTCAGATGTGATGAATCATTTACCTTTATTTCATGCACATGGAAATAATATTTCATGTTTTGCATATTTCATGTGTTGGGATTCCAGGATAACCTTTCAGAGAACATAGGATAATTGATGCTGTGCGTTATTATTTGGGAAAAAAACATGATTGACATGTCTGTGCGTCAGCCACTGTGTTTCTTCAAATTGATTCAAATAATTGTGAATGACCACGGGACGAAATTGCCCATTCTGTTTGCAACATTGGACTTTGATTTCACCAAGCAGTCCTTTCATTTACTATATATTATTGAAAAGTCATTGCTACTGTAGTCGCTCCCACCAAATGAGGTGCGGGACCCAGCGAGAGAAAAGTCTGGTGTGGCAGCTGGAGTAACCCTGCAACCTATACATCAAAACGAAGCTTCGAACCTGTAGTTTTTAACCATATGTGTTAATTTCCTCCATTTAGAACAACACAAAACAAAACAAAAAAAAACCCAGTCGAAAGTTGTTTCATTCACTACACATTATTGAAAAGTTATCGCTGTATTCTGTAGCCGTCCCCACTGAGTAAGCGCAAACTATTTTTGTAAAATAGTAATTCACAGCGCACTGTAGTAACATTAGCACATCAAGAATTGCGAACACAGCAGCATTGGAGTTTAAGATTATTCCCTTGAACTGAGGGATATTTTTCTATTTATTTTTGCTGTAAATAGTTTCTACTTCCAATACAAAAAAAAACTTTCGATTTTTAAAACATTTTTTCAGTTTCTGATTGTTCAGTGTCTCCCAGTTAAAGGGGTGGAGGTGGTAGGGTCCAGACAGTTCATAAAACTTAGTTAAAAATAAAAATAGAGAATGAGAGAGAGAGATGAAAAGTACAGTATGAGAATGTGGAAATATATGTCATACTTGAATATATGCCAATATTAAATCAATTTGATGCTTTGAAGGCACAAAAATTGCTTTGCCAGCGAATATTAGGTTAGAAAACACAACATTTGACCTATTTAACGTGACTTCCGGTATAAACCGTGCCCACTTCTGGTCTGCTATCCCAATACAGATACAGAGACAGATCATTTTGTTCATTGAACAGTTACAGATACAGATACAGATACAGATAATGATGTTTCTGTACACCTCTAGTACAGACACCCAGTTCACCGCTCCCCGAGTGGTACAGACTAAATAGTTTTACTCAGGCCTTGACTTCTACATGACAAATGCTCTCTGTTCTCACACACAGGCACATCCTTGTAGCATATGGTAATTGTTCTAACATACAGATACACTCTTGCGGCATATAGTAACTAAGCAAGCACAGATCCCTATCATATTAATACTTCATCATGACGATAGTCATGAGGCACTGTTTCAGAACAAGTTGGACGAACTAAGGACTTGGACCCTCACACAGAAAAGGCTTATGGACTGTAACCTCATGTTTTTTACAGAAACATGGCTAAACAATGATGTCCCAAACAACGTGGTGGAACTAGAGGGGCGCACGGTCTTCAGGGCTGACAGAGCTGCAGTAGCAACAGGTAAAAGCAGGGGTGGTGGTTTATGCATCTATTTGTATAAATCATGGTGCACTGACTCTGCTAATGCTGACACTTATTGCTCTACTGATCTGGAATACCTGATTATTAAGTGCAGACCTTTTTATCTACCTCGAGAGTTTTCGTGCATCATTGCTGCTGCAGTTTATATACCACCGGATGCTAATGCTAAAGTGAAGCATGAAAGACCTCAGTGCCACTATTAGCAAGCTACAATCACTGCATCCAGACGGGGCCTTTATTGTTGCTGGGGACTTCAATCACTGCAACCTGCGTACTGTGCTTCCACGATTTCATCAAAATGTCTCATGCATCACAAGGGGACATAAAACCTTGGATCATGTCTACACAAATGTGGCTACAAAGCCACTCCCCTGAGCTTACAGCTCAGCCAGGGCCAACCTGAGGAGGGGAATCTCCCAAGCGAAATACAAATACAAACACAGGATCGAGAAGCACTTCAACTCCTCGGACACCCAGCGCATGTGGCAGGGCATACAGACCATCACGGACTACAAACCACCCAGTACTGTGCCCCCATCCAGCTCGGCCTCCCTCCCTGACGAGCTCAACCACTTCTACGCTCGCTTTGACCAGGAAAATAAAGAGGTCACCCTCAAAGCGGATCTCCCCCCCTGGTGAACTGCCTCTCTCACTTTCCAGCTCTGTGCCACCCTGAGCAGGGTGAATGCACGGAAAGCAGCTGGTCCAGATGGAATACCTGTGCTCAGAGTCTGTGCAGGGCAGCTGGCTGGGGTCCTCACGGACATTTTCAAGACTGCCACCATCGTGCCGGTTCCAAAGCGCTCCACTGCAACGGCCTTGAATGACTTCCGCACAGTTGCACTCACCCCCATCATTGCAAAGTGCTTTGAGAGACTGGTTCTAACTCATCTCACCTGGTCCCTGAACTCCTCCATCCTCATCAAAAAGGCACAACAGCGGCTTTACTTCCTGCGGAGCCTTAAGAAAGCTCATCTGTGTTCCAAGATACTGGTGGGCTTTTACCGCTGTACCATTGAGAGCACACTCACCAACTGCATCTCAGTGTGGTATGGCAATTGCTCCTCAGCAGACCGTAAAGTACTCCAGCGGGTGGTGAAAACTGCCCAATGGATCACCGGCACCCAACTGCCCACCATTGAGAACATTTACACTAAACGCTGCCTGGGCCAGGTGAAAAGCATCATCAAGGATGCATCCCACCCTAACCACGGACTCTTTACCCTCCTCCGATCTGGCAGGCGTTACAAGAGCCTCCGCTCCCGCACCAGCCGGCTCAGGAAGAGCTTCTTTCATGAGGCTGTGACCCTGCTGAACTCCACACCACACTCCACTGCACTATCTCTGTACTATATGCACTGTTTTCTGCTCTTTTGCACTGGCTTTACCTCTCATTCTGTTCAGAGTACCCTATTTAAACTGTACATACAACATACTGTAAATAGTTTGTCTATTATGTATATTCAACCCATACATATACACTCGTCTGTCTGCTCTGTCAGCTTCACCTCTGTGTATAACATAATTAATATATATATATACATGTACATATCTGTATATATTGCTCACCACTGTCTATAATGCTGTACATACTGTAAGATATAGCATCACTTACTGCAGTACTCACTATACCTGCACTTATCTGTAAATAATACTATGCTTTGCACTTCTGGTTAGATGCTACTGCATTTCATTGGCTTTGTACCTGTACTCTGCACAATGACAATAAAGTTGAATCTAATCTAATCTAATCTAAATTGCCCCATAGGTGTAAGTGTCTGTATGTCTTGCACATTTCATTCCCTGCTAATGACTGGAGTTTGTTTAGAAACAAACTTCAGAGAGACCATAAAGTCCCTGGTTTAGACAGTGTCTACAACGCTGCGTGGAATAGTGTGGCACTGCGAAAAAGCTAACACATATTTGCTAATCGCCTTGAAAAGGGTCCTGATGATCCTGATGTTGAGAGGATCATGCATGACCTAAAAGTTATGTTTCTTTGGAAAGACATGCCTGTTCTACGTGATGTTTTCAAAAAGACAGACAGGTTGTTCAAATGGGGTGATGCTTTGGATAGATACCAAGACATTAACAGTAAAACTTTTGTGGGGGTCCAATGTCAATTACCAGAGCACTTTGAAAAGGTACAAAACTTTCAGCCCTTCTAATCTTACGGAACATTCATCTTACTTGAGACATTTGTGTGTTGATCACTATTCACCTGTTAAATCCACAAAATAGTTTTGGTAATAACTAAACATTACAAAGGAAGATGTTTAAAGAAAATCACAGGCCGTCCTCAGTTTCATTCATTCAGTCATGCCTATAACACGCAAGAAAAATCAACGGAGGGCGGGACTGAATATTTCTATTTGCAATTCAGGACTCCTCTCAATCAGCTAGGGCCTGTCACCAAAAATGGATCTCTACAAGCAAGTGGATCCGGTGATACCTTGTGTATGGATGTTGCAAACAATGGTCCATGTAAATATGTATTTTGTCACTTGGGGAAGAAGTCTTAAATGACCCTT